>NC_134485.1:253693482-253993482 GCF_040206685.1 Ascaphus truei
AGTCGGAGGGCCAGCGCTTCTAATGGTAAGTAATATATTGAATGTTTGTAAATGTCTTTTTTAACAGGTTTTTTCATTGGATGTGTTTTTTTATTTTTTTGGGGAGGCACATTGACTGATAATATATTAATCTGTACCACTTTAGGGTACAGAGGAATACATTATTATGACAATATTTGGGGGGCATTTCTGGCTTGGTATTGCTGATGTTTTTTTTATTACAGTTTATTATGTGGATGTCATTGTTTGGTCTTTTTCTGCTTGATTGAAATCAAATGTTTGCGATTGTTTTTCGTTTTTACTTAATGATGTATTATGTTAGCTAATGCGTGTAATGGTCATTTCAGATATTTTTTTAATTTATTTCTTTGTAGTTTAATGTTTCAATTAATTCATTAATGTTGTAGAAATTAATTGGTTTGATTGGTTACTGTATTTAATAATTCTGAGTTGTTTTAGAAATTAATTGTTTTGATTGATAAATGGTTTAATTAATTCATTGTTGATGTTGTTATTGCTTGTATTCATTGGATTAGCTGGCTACTGTTTTTATTTAGTGAAGTATGTTTTTTTGGACTTTTGTTATGTTGTATTATTGTGTGTCTGGTGCATTAATATATTGTAATTAGAGTGCCCATTGAGTGCTATAGAGGCTTATCATGCCCATATTATTATTATATGGGTATGATGTACCACTATACTACTCAATGGGTACAGGGTGGGTATAGTCAGTCCGGGGTGGGTGCTTAGGCCTCCCGGGTTGATATCGGGGCAGGGTGGGTTAACCCCCTTAATTACTATAGCGGTTATTAACCGCTAAGGTGATTAAGGGTTTAGGGGCCATTACAATGTCTTTATTATGTATATATGCTTTCTGGCAACGGAGGACAGAGGGACATGCTGGTGTGGTAAGTAGACCTGTATTTATTTACTTTATTGATGCATGCTAATGTTGTGTTTAATAATGGGCAAATAATCTATTATCCATATCTGGATAATAGTTATTTTGCCCATTACTGTGTGTGTTTGGGCGGAGAGGGGCGTGTATTGATGTTTATTAAATATTTTTTAATATACATTTGTTTCATAGTGTAGATGTGCAGGGGGTCTCCGGAGCTGAACCGCGTTGGTTTTATGTCCGGGGACCCCCTGCTTCCCAAGATACAGGCCCCATTATGGAGTGCCGGTATCCTCTGCATTGAAATGTCCCACGTCACGTGACCGGGACATTTCCTTGCATAGGAGATACCGGCACCCCATAAAGGTGCCTGTATCTCGGGTAGCAGGGGGTCCCCGGACATAAAACCAACGCGGTTCAGCTCCGGAAACCCCTGCACATCTACACTATGAATTAAATGTATATTAAAAAACATAATTTGTGGGCGACATTTTCGCTGTGAGAGGCGGCTCTCTCAGAGCCGCGCTCTCTGCAGCAGAAATGTATCGTCGGGTTAGGCCTTTTCAGAGGCTCCATGCTCTCGCTGGCAGCAAATCGCTCGTTTTGGGAATTTTGCTATGACAGGTAATCAAGGCTTTCTGAATACCGTGATAGCAACGCCCAAAAAAAACGTCGATTTAAATGCCCTGGCGATAATTTTTATCAACCTTTACTGAATAGGCCCCTATGTTTATAATATTCTCTAGTAGACTTACTGTTTCGATGCACCCCATTTTTAACCATGATGTGGGGCAATAAAAAAAGAGTAACATGGAGCACTCTGAGTGTTGCCTCAGTTTCTTCACGGGCACTATGTATCAATAAATTTGGTTCCAGGTAAGTAGCAGATCGGATGGCGGGGCTCCAAGATTTAAACAAGGCCTCTAAGCCCAGGGACAGTTCTGTGGAAACAACTAGGACGCAGACTGAGGAATACTCACTTTTTCAGCTGAACCTCTTGGCCAGCAGGGCCCAACAAAAGAAGAGGGAACACTCACGGGTTCTCCGCCACTAGAGCCTCAGCCTTCCAGATGTATGGAGTTCCATGAGGTCACCCTCCACACTAACTGAAGATAGTTTGCTTCCCTGATATACTGTAAGGTGACTCAAGAAGGGGTTTTTGGGTAAGTGGAAGACTGGAGGGCAGAGTCCAAAGATCTAGGCAAGGCTTCTACGCCTGGAGCCAGCCTCGTGGCAGTAACATCTAGGCCAGAAAACTTTTTTGACTGAACTGCAACAGAGCAGCTCAATATTTATTTTGGCATGTTTTACAGCTTCTCAGCACACTCATTTTGCCGTTCATCACTGACTTTGATCCACAGATCTGACAGATGGATAGTGATTAATATGTCTCAGCAGGAGAGCTCTAGCTGAACACAGCTATCTTACCAGGGTCCCGCTGGCCATGCCCTCTTCACCTATCTTTTAATATACACTCCTCTGCCCTTACACCTCAGTCATAATTTCTCACTATATGGCTGCAAGCCTATTGTGTTCTGCGCAAGGATGTCTTCTGTCTACCCCTTTTGTATCTAAAGCCTTCTCCCATCTAAAATCTTTTTTTCTTACTACCCCACACCACTGAAATGCCCTTCTCCCTCTATAGCTGAGAAGTACCCTCCCTCTCTCCACCTTTAAGGCCTTAAAACCTACCTATTTGACCTGTTGTGCTTATTTCCATTGTTTGTAATGTACATTTATCACCTATTAAAGTGTTGTAAAGCACTGCGTACATGGCTGGCGCTATATAAATAAAATCATACATACATTTAGAAGTAAATATATACTTACAAACATACATATCAGATCGCCCTAACACAAGGTTTCCAGCTTTACACCTTAATTCACTCTGGCCAATGTCTCCTGCAGGACGTTTATAGGTTGTTCAATGGTAGATTACACATAGTGTACATTGATAATAAAACATGTTGACTGTATTACAGTGGAATCTACTGGTAGAAATATCATAGAATTTCTGTATCCAGAGTAAAAAGGTTAGCACAGGCGTTTATTTGACTAAATAAGTAAATATTTACCCTTTTTGCTACTGGTCACTCAACAAAGTTATCTTGTAATGTATGAGACCTTCACCCATGGTGCAATAATTACACAAAGTGGTCCAGTTCAAATCAGCAACTCTCTACGAAATGACTGCAACTAAAATACATTGAGAGTTAAGGTACTAAATTGTACCTAAACATACAGTGATTCCATTTTAAGTCTTGATTTCAACATTTTCTTATTTTTTGGAGCTATGTAAATTAGTGTAGCCAGGTCACCTTTTTCTCCCTGGAGACCCCCCTTCCCTGGCGCAGCTCGATCGCGGGTACTGAAAACCCCGACGGCTGCTTCCAAGGGTGGGGGCTGGAGCAGGGAGCCGCGCGGCTTCTCCTGCCTGCGGCCGGTTGCCGGGGACGCGATCGGGCCGTTGCTAAGGCCGCGATCGCGTCTCTAAGGTCCCGGCGGCCGGCGAGGAGAGCGCCGCCATTACTTAGCCACTCGCGCATGCGTAGTGATCGCGCATGCGTAGTGATCGCGCATGCGCAGTTAGAGCCCCAGAGTCAGGGAAAGTCGCGCGAGGGCCAGACCAGAGTAGGGAAAGATTGAGGAAGCCCCAGATAGCTCGTGCATGCGCAGGACAGGCACGCATGCGGCCCCAATGTTATTACAGGCGCCCAGGGACTACAACTCCCATGGGGCATAGCGAGGCAGGCACCAGGTGCCTGATAGGAGCCAATAGGGCTGTAGGACTGCCCTGGAGGGATATAGATACATTTGGCGGGCTGGAGCTGCGTGTCAGTCAGAAAGAAGCAGGGCAAGGAGACAGACAGAGGAAGGAGGTAGGGTGCAGGAGCCGGAGACTCCCTGCACTAAGGCCCTAGTTAGCCCTGAGTCCCCAGTAGTGTGAGTGTTGCCAGGGACAGCCCTCAGGATAGGGAACCTGTCACTTACTTTAGTTGGCAACTGGGGAACAGAAGGGAAGATAGGGACAACTGGGGGGTTTCATAGCGGTAACCAATCCGGGGAGCCATAGCCCAGGGTCCTGTTGTAAGTAAGTGGCACGAGACAGCTGGGGGGTTCATAGCGGTAACCAGTCCGGGGAGCCATAGCCCAGGGTCCGTGTTGCGAGTGGCGAGGCCACTGGGGGGGTTTCATAGCGGTAACCAATCCGGGGAACCATTGCCCAGGGCAGCGTTGCGCGTAGTACGAGGCAACTGGGGGGGGGTTCATAGCGGTAACCAGTCCGGGGATCCATGGCCCAGGGCCCGTATTATGAGTAGGGTGGGTACAAGACCTACCTATATAGGATAGGCAACCCCGAAGGCCCTAGGAGATTGACCCTTAAGCCACTTAAGGATGCTGAGCTATAGGGACGGCCTATAGTGCAGGGTGTGTCACGTTGCTGTTCCCGGAAAGCGGTTGGACCCACGTTGGGGTCCACAGAGACTGTTCCGGAGTGGGACCGCTCGAGCGGTTCACGTTTCAAGGAGTGCAGTGGAGGACCAGAAGGAGGCATCGCTCGACTGATCCTTTTAGAAGCTTGTTGCTGACCCGAGCACCGGAGTGCTCGGCAGTTATTATGTCATCACATGTGCACCAACAGGCCTAGAGGTTTTAGTGACTGCGCAGTCACCCAGTGACTATCTCTGTAGGAGTACGGGACATTGGGTGGGGTTCTTGGGACACTGGGTGGGATCACCTGGTGTCGGGGAATCGTCCTGTGAGACGTCACTGTCAGTGTCCCCTCGTGAGAGGGACACAGGTTATTATTATTCTTTGTAGTAAAGTCATTAGTTATAATATAAATCACTGTGTGTGTGGTTTCTGATTGGGTTCCTATGTAGGGTCATTCTACACTTCCCTAGAATCCTACATAGGTGGAGGCGCTGAACCAAGAAGATCCGTTCCAGAGGATTCACCCCAGGCTCTCATTAGCGGAGGCTCAGACCTCCTGTGAGCCTGCAGGTATACGCACCACACCGGTAACACTACATGTTCTACTCACCCACACTATATATGAGATTGGGTGGGGTGGAATACCCGTTACATTAGTAAAGTTGTAAAATCAAAAGCAAAGAGCACAAATCCCCATTGTTAACATTGGGCAACATCTAATGAGATTCCCTATTAGGTGATTAGCCATCTTTTAGGGAAGACAAAATTACAAAAGCTCTTTATTACAATGCCAATAAAGAATACATTTAATCCATCAATAGTTGAGTTCTGACAAGTATTGGACACACATTTTTACTAAAAATTGAACCATTCCGGGGAAAAAAATGTATGACAAATATATAAACCTTCAGATTAATCTTCTAAAAGAATGTTAAAGAGAAGACTACTTAGCAAAATAAATTGACTAGTGTAATGATTACTAAATACTGTACAAAAAGGCTGCATTGTAACTGAGGATTTCAGACACTAAGAACAGCAGCAAAGGTTGAGAGATCTTCTGTATGTTGATATTTCAGCCCTGAGACGGTAACACAAGCCTGTATCTGGTGGACACCATTATACACTTTAATTATTTTAAGAATGTAGGTGAAGTAAAATATATTATTGCTATTATCTACATCTGAGCAGAACATCAACTCAGTAAATTATTATGGATTTGCAGCACATCTTTTGTAACGCCCACAAACACCTGAAGCGTAAATAATAAAGAGAACAATATCAGCATGATACTGTACTAGCTGTTCAGCTACAAAGAATGGTCAGAAACAGCTGAAATTCCAGCGAGTGCTAGCATCCTGCAGCAGATTGCCTATATTTCAGCATTTTACAATTTATACATAGAAGCTCTAATGGAAAGCAGGGTGATACAAAGATGTCCTGCCCATACACAACCTATTGTATATTTAGCATTTAGTCTGAGTTTAGCCATTACTAGATAGGTGAGCACTCACGTGCTTATATGTCACTTAGGCACAACGTTTTTCTAGTTCTAACGTGTAAAATACTTGGTTCAAAATTTAAATCACCTGCAAATAGCATCATACATTTTACTTTTTGGTGAATGAAGGGTCATTAAGACTTTAGGACCTTAGATATCTAGAAGGCTTAAATATTGTTGTAGCATTCAAGAATGTAGTCAGCTATGCTCCTGTGCGTAACGATAAATTAAATTGGGTGACGGTCCATGTGTTCCTTAAGCCAATCAATATATCTGGATAGCCTTGTGTAAACACCATATGAGCCTACACTAGCACATCCCTTCCCCCAACTGACAATCCCAGTGAGGAACCACGTATTCTTGTAGTGCGTGGCATGTGGCCCACCACTGTCACCCTTACAGGAGTCCTTGGTGCCATCAGTGAACCCTGCACAAAACATGTTTTGAGAAATATTCAGTTTGGTCTGCTCGATGCAGTCTTGTGTCTTCACCCGGGGCAGTTCCACTTTCCGAAGAACCTCAGGCGTTGCCCCGCTTTCTAGCAGGCGACCCCAGCCACTCACTGTGGAGTACCTCACCGATAAAAGCTCTCGTACAGCAAACCGCTTCTCAGGCAAACATAAAGGAACCACATAGTTGGTATAGTTGGCTGGAATCTCTAGTCTGAGGAGGGCTATGTCATTGTCATTATTTGTTGCTATTCCTGAATAGTTTTTATGCCTTATGATTTCTGCGACTTGGCGCTCTTGTTCATTTCCTTCTAATTTGCCAATCCGATGTTCACCTGAAAAGACAGAAAGGGACAGGGCTAAAAATACAGGCAGTCCTCGGTTATCCGACACAATGCGTTACTCAAAATGGCGTTGTAAAGTGAAACGTTGTAAAGCGAAACACGTTTTCCCATAGGAACACTGTTTAAATGAAAGGTTCCGTTCCTGAAGGCATTTTTAACACTAAAATACACCAAATATTTTATGCAGGCAATAAGATATGCAGCACACACACAAATTATATAGTGTATATACTGTATTATATATATAATATAACATAATAAAGAATATTTTATATCGTATAATATAATATTATATAGTATAATATTATATATATACGCTGTTACGACGCTTTGCAACGTTGTTTATGTGAATGTGTATATATATACACACACACAACGTTGCAAAGCGTCGTAAGAGCGTTGTATAAGCCATTTTGGCGTTGTAAAAATGAATATAGGTATGCATTGCATGGAGTTGTATAAGCCATTCGTTGTAAAGCGAAGCGTTGTAAAATGAGGACTGCCTGTATCTGTATTTCTAAGAAGTTGTAAAATTATGTTTAAGATGGTGCGAACACTGTTAAATATTTGAACAACAGTGGTTGGTTTTGATTTCAGAAAAGTTTCTATTGTACATGTATTTATGCTATAGAGGCAGGAATGGAGAAAGCTTCTCTAAAACAGGAGTCTCTTTAGAAAAAGAGAAGAAGAATGAAGAGGAACTCCTGGTTTATAAATAACAAAGAAATGGCACTCTATACTTTACCTTCCTTTTATCCTTCACAACTATTTATACCATGTTCTGCCTCAAACCCCTCTGCTCCACTATGCAAATCCATAAAATGACTTGCCACATCCTATACAATTAAAGTCCTAGATCTGACTTTCATAGCCCTCAACTATGCTGCCCCCCTTACATCTCAGCCCTTATCTACAAATACTCCTGTAAACTCCCCCCTCTATATTGCCCACGACCCCCGCCTCTCCTCCTCCCTGATTATGCCCTCTCACTCCCGCTTACAAGATTTCTCCCGTGCTGCCCCCTCTCTCTGAAATTCTCTACCATGCACTATCAAACTCCCCCCCCCCAGAATTTAGTCTTTTAAAAACGCACCTTTTTAAGGACACCTATATGACATTCCCTAACATGAAATACCCATAACCCAAATGGGATCAGCCATGCGGCTGGAGTCTGGACCAAAAGCCATGCAATATAACACCTTTCTAACATCCGCACCTTCAAACCCAAAACTGGATCAGATGTGAAGCTGGATCAAACTCTATTCTGAGGCATACCCGCTCCCACAATGAGCAGCCACTTTAACTTTTCTAACACTATGCCCCTTATTCCATCAAGATTGTAAGATCTCACAAGCAGGACCCTCATTACCTTTTGTATGTGTTTTAGTTTGTTTGTTCTTGTTTGGAATGTCATTCTGAGTATATAATTTATGTCATTCTATTCCCCCGTTGCATTATATGGCAGAATATAATGACACTTCATAAATAAACGATAATAATAACTCATGCCTCTCTCCTCCTTCATGACCTGAGCAAATATGTTGTATAATCTGTTGTACTGTTTTTTTTTTTAAGATTGGCATTGTTACTGTATACCTGCATTGTATTGGTAATCCCCTGTATTTTGTATTGTCTTCTACTGAAAAGTGTTTCACCCATCATCATTCCTACAGTATCTAAAACGTATGTCATCATTTCTTAGTTCCTCTGTAAAGGTGCATCCCATTACTCAATAAAGTATTTGGGAGCCTAAAAGCAAGCTGTTAAAATATCAAGTTGTAAAAGTTCACTCAATTCTGTAATAAGACCACTGGGAAACTTCTGGTTAACCAAAGTGCAAAACATGTGCTAATGAATTCTACCACTTGCAAACAAAAATATATAAAGCATAGACATATTAATTTTTCTGTGACATTCTGGAAGTCCTAATCAGTCATTTATTGTATAACTGAAACTTTGGCGAGTTATACATAAAAAAAAACAAAAATACTTTTTGAAAACAAGAGCCACTCCGGGATATAAGAAACCTCACTAAATTTTATTAATGTTTCAAATTAATAATTAACAAATACAGTTGCTGTGCTTTTGAGACTAATACTGTATCAACCTTGAACTGCAGAAAAAGACAATTCCAGATACTTACCAAGCACTACAGTTAGTTGTTTGGCAGAAAATCTGTATAAACAATGAGCCGCAGTGACTACCCAGTTTGGGGCAATTAATGTACCCCCACAGATGAACTGACGGTCTTTGTTCAGCAGGGCCTGCAAGTACATTTTATGAGTAAGATAACAAAAAAAAACAACTACAGTATTTATAATATACGTCTAAAGGTTACGTCTCCCTTTCCCCCCTTCTTTCTGAAGGATGCTGCTGCTGCTGCTGCACAAATATTGAACCCTGGCTGTTACAGTGCTAAAAGTGTCACCGTCTTGTATATTTCCTCTGATATACTTTTTCCTTTTCATTACTCGGTTGCTCTGCCAGCCTTGTAATCAACCTTCCAATAACACTAACGTCTTCAATCAACATTAGAACATGGACAGGAGAGAAACAGAACCCCTTGGGAGAGCACTCAATTGTGTACAGTATCACAGTAAACTCTCAATGGAAATGGTCGTATGTAAAGTGAGGAATGAGTGATTTAAAAAAAGTTTAATAGGAGTAATAACTCAATTTAAATAGATATAGAACACTAAATATACAGGTGGATGAGACTCAAATTGAGCCAAAAAGCGTAGCGAAATTAATATATACCGGATTGGTGTGTGTATATTTGCTATCACCCTTGATGATATGTTCAGGGTTAAGCTAGATGGTAAACCGAGGTGGCCTCTGCCTGTGAAAGGTAGCACAGGTACAGCCTGAGTATATAGGGTTGTAGTAATTATCAACAGAAGGGGAGGTACAAAACACCAATGGTGGTATAGGTAATTACCCCTAGCTGAATTTGCAACAGGTGAACCAAATGCTCAGTAGGCACTGCAGCTGTCTATGTGAATGAGCTGTACTAGGGACTAAGATGATAGCTCTACAAATCCCATAGTGTGACAATTCAGGCAGTAAAACCACTGTGAGTGTCAGTGATAGTGGCTGTCACAGATGTACAAGTTTTGGATAGTAGGCCGACAACCCACAGTAGGTGAGTCACCTATGTGGAGAAACCCAACAGGGGTTAAAAACTCCCAGCACAGCATACAGCTGCTGGTAAACCAGTAAGCAAAAAATAAAAAAGAGAGAACAGTAGTACACACGTAGTGTCTACTTACACCTCGGTAGGTAAGAACAACAGGCATCCGGTATAGGTAAAAAGCAGACCAAGTGGTAGCGCTAGATTAATAAGCACCTACTTGCTAATGCTGGGTGTTTACAGGCTTGCCACGGGTACTGCTGGTATAATTCAGTAAGCTTAAATGCATATTGAGAGCCCCGTGTTAGGGAGCTAGTATGAGGCGGACGCGCTCCGATCACGAGCATTAGTCCCGCCCCTTTGACGTGATGACGTCAATCAACATTACACTGCTATCTTTGCTATCAAGTTTGTAAAAAAATATATATCTTTGATTTAAAGCAGGGGGGCACAAACTTTTTTCCCTGCGCCCCCCTGCCGGCGTCCCCTCACTCCCGTGCCCCCCCTAAGCCCCACGTACCTGCGCTCCGGCGTCATGACATCACGTTGCCATAGCAACGTGACGTCACATGAATGACGCCGCGTTGCCATGGCGATGCAGGAAGGAAGCCGCCGGAGCTTAGGTAAGTAAAGGTGTACAGAGGCCCTGCAGCTCCCCCGGCACTTAATTTAAGTGCCTTCGGGAAGCGCGCGGGGCCTCTGTAAACCCCGCGCCCCCCGCCGGCAGTCTCGCGCCCCCCTTGGGTGTCGCGCCCCCCAGTTTGCGCACCGCTGATTTAAAGTCATACTTTTAATTTTTTAATCATAAATCACCCCTTGTGGGGAAATCGTTCAGCTGTTCTTTAGGGGTGAGAGCAACAAGGCAACTTGACCATAATGCTGTTTTGGGCTGCGGCCAGGCAGGGAACGGACGCGCTGGCGCTCTTGCGCTGTGCCCTACTCAGCCGGGCGATTCATGCCTGGCTGGGTGTGCGCTCGTCGGGGCGCGACCGCGAAGTCACGCAGCTGGTTCGCCCTCATTGGGCGAACCGCTAACGTGACGCGCTTGCGATCAGCAAAATCAAATTTGCTTGCTGTAAGCGCCGGGCAGGCGCTTGCTCACACTGGCCACACACATTACCGCAATGTGTTTCATCGCGGCCAGCGTGAGCGCGCCCGCCCACTCAGTGCCACCCTGGCGGAGGCCTAAGATTTCCAATCGTACTGTCAGGGGGTTATTCGTTAAACTGCTATACTCGTAGTGCAAATCGGGGGGCACGATCGCATGGAAACTCCAGTTGACTTCAATAGGAGTTTTCATGTGATGGTACAGAAAGGGATCATTAATAACCCCCAATCTATGCAATAATCTCTCCATACTCAAATCCTCCTTCCACTTCCAATTAACTTTCCAATATAAGATTACTAATCATCAATATGCATCTGACTTTACAATGCTCTAATTTCTGGGTGGGTTTCTGATGTTCAACCTCCTTTACAAAGTGCGCTCTTCCAAACATCCAGCTGCATTGGTGGCAGGTAAGAAATGCATTATTTTGTAAACATTAGTTAAACGGTGGAGTGCCCCAAGTTCTATAAACACAGTCCCATCGTTGTTTATTAATTCACACGGTACAGTATCTCTGACAATAGGGAGCCCAGTTTATATATTTTCTGTAATCCAATAGAGCCAAAACACAAATATTTTTGGAAACAATATCAAAACAGTAGGCCCTATGCCCGATTCTAGTGTAAAGTACTGGACCTGAACTTTAATTTCTTTAATTGACATATTAATAATGAAAAAAATAAAATCTGTCTTTTCTGGGATGATATCAATCTCATTTTCAAATGATTGCAATGTGACTAACAAACAGAAGGTATTTGTTGTGAAGATAAGGGGATGGATTGACACATTTACAATTCTTCAAACCCTAATAAATACTAGGCCAATGTTACTTACAGGTTAGTTACTTATATGTTGAAGGAGCAGTCACTGTTGGCCCCGTCCTCTTTTTTTATATATAGATGGGAGGCAGGTTCTCTCCCCCAAGCAGAACCGGATTTATTTCAGCTCTGGTTCCTGAGATACATACCAGGAAGGTGCCGCCGGTTACTTCCTGGTAATTTAAATGGCACGTGGACCAATAGGAAGCTACTGTGGATGGATGTTTCTGCTTCATATTGATCCGTGTAGAAGGACATTTAAACGCCATTTTGTTTTCCCTGCAGGGGATGCTACAGGCAGTACCTTCCCTGGTAAGTATCTTGGGAAGCAGGTGGTCTCAGGAGGAGAGAGGGAGAGAGGAAGGGAGAGAGGAAGGGAGAGAGGAAGGGAGAGAGGGAGAGAATTAATTAATAGACATATCTAAATCCCTGTTACTGGATGCTCACCTGCCATGGACACTCCCCTTCCAGAATCTCCACACCTCCCACAATTCGGCCAAATTTCTTAAATTTTTGGTCTTTTAACACAGGTATTTTTCCACAAGGATAGTCAACTAAAACAACCAAACATCAGCGTGAATGCAATTCTACATTACAGTTTTATTTGTTAGATATTAAGTGCAATTATTTATTATCAGGAGGTCTCAGATACAAGCTTCCCATAACTTCATCCTGTCAGGCGTCACCTAACCCCTTCTATACTGACTACCAGTAAGAATAGTCCTTTGAACAGACACCTGTACTAGTCTAAATAATTTTAAATCAGTCTTGTACCCATAGTTAATAATCATTTTTCCAATTCCCTGCTTTCTACTCAAACTGCATTCTTCACTAAAGAAAATCTTCTTTATCTTTTGTATCACCATGGGATGACGTCTTAATGATTCATATTATTTTCATTGGTAGTATTTACTTACATATTTTCTATTCAGGCCCTAATCTCCCATTATACTGAACTGATGAATATAATTTGTATCCCTAAAAACAATAGTAGAGATACAAAGATGTTGCCTTCATCACCAAATGTCATAAAACCCTGGTAGAGCACACTATGAACGCTTCAATGTCTGTGACCGTGAGAATGTGTTTGCACTGACCTTCAGGTATGCAAGAGATGTCATCATTTCCTAGAGCATAGCCCTCTGCACATGAGCACTGTCGGACTGTGTTTGGGGTATCATGGCAAAAATGTTCACATTGTCCATTGTCATAAATGCATTTTAATGTGTCGTTGAAACCTGAAAATAGACAGAAGAAAGCATGATAGATCCATATGGTAAAACTCTGCTCCTACTAAGTATATCATTGAAAGCTCTTCTTTCCTACCAAGGTAAGCACAGAGTAAGGCCTCTTTGCATTATACTAATGACAAGCAGTGCAATCACCTGCTAGTTAAAAAAAATATATTAATGGATGTGGTGATGCTACAGCGAGAGGATCTTTAAAGCCCACTTGTGTACCAAACATATTGTATATTATTTATTTATTTATAAAAATGTTTTACCAGGGAGTAATACATTGAGAGTTGCCTCTCGCTTTCAAGTATGTCCTGGGCACAGAGTTATAACAATACATGGTTACATGAAATGAACAGGGTTAGGCTACTCTTATAGTGCCGGCGACGGTGACGCGGCAGTCAGGTGACGGCCGCTAGAAAATCAAATAGCAATGACTTCCATCAATCGCGACCAATCTGTCGCTCCGTCGCGTCACCCTTACTATAAGCGAACACAACGGCGACAATGCATTTGTTTTGCCGCAACGTCGCGTCGCTGTCGCCGGCACTATAAGCGAAGCCTTATACAGTCAATTCACAGACCTTTCATGGACAGATAGAGTTGAAAATTGGGTATAGTGGATAAAAGGGCTGGTGAGTTTTAGGCTGCGCTTATAATGCCGGCTACAGCTACGGATGGCGCACCCGTCTCCATAGCCACTGCGAAAGTTGTAATTTGAGTTTTGGGGACGTCCCTGGCTACAAGGGGAGTGACGGCAGGCAAGGGGGAAGGCAGAGGAGCAGAGACAAGAGCAAGGGGGAAGGCTGAAATGGAGAGGAGTTGTAATTTCTGTTTGTATACTGAATTTACGGTACTTAAATTACGGGAGAATTTACTATTTTAAAGTTGTTAATATAGTGTGTTTCACTTGACAGACACACAATCACACACAGGGTTGCCAACAGAAATCATGGGACCCCGGGACAAATGAAAGGAGCAGACCCCCCCCCCGAACCCATAGCGCACCTACCACGAAATAATATTTTTTAGCGCGCAACTTTTACTTAACTGTTTTCTTCCTATTGTAATACGGAAAAAAACATTACAATGCAATCTGTTTATTTTTATATTTTAAACAAAAGACAGGTGACTGCCTGCCTGGGTGGGTGACTGCCTGCCTGGGTAGGTGACTGCCTGCCTGGGTGGGTGACTGACTGGGTGGGTGACTGACTTGACTGACTGGGTGGGTGACTGACTGGGTGGGTGGGTGACTGACTGCCTGGATGGGTGGGTGGGTGACTGACTGCCTTGACTGACTGCCTTGACTGTCTGGGTGGGTGACTGACTGACTGGTGGGTGACTGACTGGGTGGGTGACTGACTGCCTGGGTGGGTGACTGACTGGGTTGATTGACTGGGTGGGTGACTGACTGACTGCCTGGGTGGGTGACTGACTGGGTGGGTGGGTGACTGACTGCCTGGGTCGGTGACTGACTGGGTGGGTGGGTGACTGACTTCCTGACTGCCTAGGTGGGTGACTGGTGGGTGGGTGACTGACTTGACTGACTGTCTGGATGGGTGACTGACTGCCTGGGTAGGTGACTGACTGCCTGGGTGGGTGACTGACTGCCTGGGTGGGTGGGTGGGTGGGTGACTGACTGGGTGGGTGGGTGACTGACTGGGTGGGTGGTTGACGGACTGGGTGGGTGGGTGGGTGACTGACTGACTGGATGGGTGACTGACTGCCTGGGTAGATGACTGACTGCCTGGGTAGGTGACTTACTACCTGGGTAGGTGACCGACTGTCTGGATGGGTGACTGACTGTCTGGTGGGTGACTGACTGGGTGGGTGGGTGACTGACTGGGTGGGTGGGTGACTGACTGCCTGGGTGGGGGGTGACTGTCTGCCTGGGTGGGTGACTGCCTGCCTGGGTAGGTGACTGCCTGCCTGGGTGGGTGACTGCCTGGGTGGGTGGGTGACTGCCTGGGTGGGTGGGTGACTGACTGGATGGGTGGGTGACTGACTGCCTTGACTGACTGCCTTGACTGTCTGGGTGGGTGACTGACTGACTGGTGGGTGACTGACTGGGTGGGTGACTGACTGACTGCCTGGGTGGGTGACTGACTGTCTGGATGGGTGACTGACTGTCTGGATGGGTGACTGACTGCCTGGGTGGGTGGGTGACTGACTGCCTGGGTGGGGGGTGACTGTCTGCCTGGGTGGGTGACTGCCTGCCTGGGTAGGTGACTGCCTGCCTGGGTGGGTGACTGCCTGGGTGGGTGGGTGACTGCCTATGTGGGTGGGTGACTGACTGGATGGGTGGGTGACTGACTGCCTTGACTGACTGCCCTGACTGTCTGGGTGGGTGACTGACTGGGTGGGTGACTGACTGACTGCCTGGGTGGGTGACTGACTGGGTTGATTGACTGGGTGGGTGGGTGACTGACTGACTGCCTAGGTGGGTGACTGGTGGGTGGGTGACTGACTTGACTGACTGTCTGGATGGGTGACTGACTGCCTGGGTAGGTGACTGACTGCCTGGGTGGGTGACTGACTGCCTGGGTGGGTGGTGGTTGACTGACTGCCTTGACTGACTGCCTGGGTGGGTGACTGACTGCCTGGGTGGGTGACTGACTGGGTGGGTGGGTGACTGACTGGGTGGGTGGGTGAATGACTGTCTGGATGGGTGACTGACTGCCTGGGTGACTGATTGCTTGACTGACTGCCTGGGTGGGTGGGTGACTGACTGCCTGGGTAGATGACTGACTGCCTGGGTAGATGACTGACTGCCTGGGTAGGTGACTTACTGCCTGGGTAGGTGACCGACTGCCTGGATGGGTGACTGACTGTCTGGTGGGTGGGTGACTGACTGGGTGGGTGGGTGACTGACTGGGTGGGTGGGTGACTGACTGTCTGGATGGGTGACTGACTGTCTGGATGGGTGACTGACTGTCTGGATGGGTGACTGACTGCCTGGGTGGGTGACTGACTGCCTGGGTGGGTGGGTGACTGACTGCCTGGGTGGGTGGGTGACTGACTGCCTGGGTGGGTGGGTGACTGACTGCCTGGGTGGGTGGGTGACTGACTGCCTGGGTGGGTGACTGACTGCTTGGGTGGGTGGGTGACTGACTGCCTGGGTGGGTGACTGACTGCCTTGACTGACTGCCTGGGTGGGTGGGTGACTGCCTGGGTGAGTGAGCGACTGGGTGGGTGAGTGACTGTGTTGAGTGACAGCCTGGATGGGTGACTGACCTTGACCGGGTGGGTGCTGCTGCCTGTTTCCTTGCCCACCAGATGCTTCCCCCCTGCCCCTGATATCCCTGCAGCTGCTGCCCGGGGTGGGAGGTAGGCTCGGGGGGCGCAGGGGGTGGGGCGCGGGAAGTAGGCAGCTGGGACCTCGGCTCTCTGCATGCGCATGGGAATCAGCACCTTTTTTTAATAAAATGGGCACGACCACGCAGGGGGACCGGGATGCCAACCCCGGCAGACCCCCCCTGATGGCGGGCCTGATGACACACACACATCCCCCCTCTCCCTGCACATCACACACACACCCCCCCTCTCCCTGCACTCACACACATCCCCCCTCTCTGTACTCCCACATACATCCCCCCTCTCCCTGCACTCACACACACATCGCCCCTCTCCCTGCCTTCACACACATCCCATTCTCCCTGCACATCACACACATCCACCCTCTCCCTGCCTTCACACACACATCCCATTCTCCCTGCACATCACACACATCCACCCTCTCCCTGCATCAGAAGCTATCTGATTGGTTACAGCCTGTGGGTGACTGACTGCCTGGGTGGGTGACTGACTGTCTGGATGGGTGACTGACTGCCTGGGTGGGTGGGTGGGTGACTGACTGCCTGGGTGGGTGACTGACTGCCTGGGTGGGTGACTGACTGTCTGGGTGGGTGACTCCCCCCCTCCCTGTACTCACACATAGATCCCCCCTCTCCCTGCACTCACACACATCGCCCCTCTCCCTGCCTTCACACACACATCCCATTCTCCCTGCACATCACACACATCCCCCCTCTCCCTGCACTCACACACACATCGCCCCTCTCCCTGCCTTCACACACACATCCCATTCTCCCTGCACATCACACACATCCCCCCTCTCCCTGCATCAGAAGCTATCTGATTGGTTACAGCCTGTCACATGGTGAGACCGTCGCTGTAAAAATAAAATTCTACTGACTACAGAGATTTAGGTCGCTCCGTCGCTATTGCGCCCTACTATAAGCGCATGCGATGGATTCAATGCATTTGTTTTGGCGCAACGTCGCGTTGCTGGCACTATAAGCGCAGCCTTAGATTGAACTAGAGAAGCTTTAACATCACCAAACGGTTCACACCCTTTGGCTGCCCTTCGGTTGTGCCAAAGGCTGTCCACCATTAGGGCGACGCAGATGTACACTGAAGGGGTTCAGATTGAATGCAGCTGTGGATTCAAAGTCCTTTTTCTTCCTGGCTCATTAACATTCCAGTGGGTGGTGTTGACTTTCAGATTGAATGCAGCTGATCAGTACAGTATAAGTCGTAGTATGCTAGTTTTATCAGTACTGCATACATATAACATAGCAATTCAGTACAGGCCATGCTGGTTTAATTAATTAATACATACATAAAAGAGCAAAAAAAAGGAGGGTTGTAATTTTTTTAAATACCACTTTAAGTAAATTATGAACAATACATTCACTTACATTACACATATTAAGATGGTACCACTCTGTCCACGATATCCCTGCCAGCCAACCCGTTAGATGAAAAAACAAGCAGTCCCGCTGGATGATAAATGTCCCGGGAACGCCGAGACCACAGAAGGAACTGCTGCGCAGAGTATAGGTATGGTGGCTTCCGTGCTCCAAACAACCTCCAAACACAAACAGGCAAAGCAGGGAACCGACTCTGGCGTCTGACGTCACAGCGTCCCACGTGGTACCAAAGTAACCAGTATCACCTCTACGCGTTTCGAATTCACTACTCTTCATCAGGGGGTGTAATCACTGGTGGCAAAGGACTGTAAGATATACCCCACAGTCCCACACTATTGGTTACCTTCCAATCTAGGTAATTAAAGTGCTCAGGTGCTAAGTGCTTAAGGTGCCATTCAAAACAAACTACAATAAACATAGACATACATACATGATCATATTTCCTATACCATAAATTACATTAACACTCTTAAATTAAGAATACCATAATACTTGCAAATCTAATACATACCATTAATGTCACATTAATTAAAACGTATATACTCATTGTTACCCACCAATGAATATGTCCAATAAAGATCAATGATTATAATGGGCCCCCCGTATATAAAGTAAAAATAGGGAACCCCAATAATTGCCCACATCTCCTATGTCTAAACAGAACATAACCTCTGGGGACTATGAACATGGAACATAAACCAGTGCCTGCAAAATGTCTCTGTAAAGCGCTACGTAAAACTAGCAGCGCTATACAAGAACATGCTATTATTATTATTTACAAACTGATAATCAGTGGAGGATTAGAATGACAACCACTTAGATCATCATTTCAAAAACGGATTTAGTTCAATGATTTCATTTAACCTGAGGGGTGTTTTCATAGTAAAGATCCAACAATGCTCACGCTGCAGCAGCTTGAAATCCCCCCTTCTTGGATCTCGAGGGCTTACTTCCAACCCTCTAAATCTCAAATCTCCATGTCTCCCCCCATGGTGATCCAAAAAATGTTGGGCCAAATTATGAATTTTCTTGCCCTTTTCCAATAAACGTCTCGCATTTTTGATCCAATTAACATGGTCCCCAATTCGCACTTTCAGAGATCTAATAGTTTTCCCAATTTAATGTTTCTTTCGGTGACAGTCAATTACTTAAATAACATAATTGCTTAATCAATTTATAAAATATGACACCCTGTGTTCTTGACCTGCCACCTGATCTACCACTACCTTGTCCTTTACCATGTATCTGCACATTAGGCATTTCCCACAGGTGTAGTTACCAATTGGTTTACTTTAAAAAATCCCAACACCTACTGTACCATTGGAGTGGGTTTCTTAAGTGCACTAGGTGCCAAAAGGCTCTTAAGATTTGTCGCCTTTCTAAAAACAACCTTGGGTTTATTGGGAATAATTCCTCTTGAAACAGGGCCCATTTTTTAAATATCTCAATGTTTGTACATAATTTGTCTAATCTTAGATTCCTGTTTGCAGAAATCAGCAACAAACATTGGTGTATCATTACTGTTTGTAGATAAACTTTTTGTTTTTGGCACCAAAAGTGTGTCACTCTTAATTATTTTATTTCTCAATATGGATTTTTCCACCAAACGGTTGTCATATCACTTATTGATAAATATTTGTGTCAATATTTGGATTGATTATCATACTCACTTAATTCACAACAGTTCCTGCATACCTGCAGAAACTGTTCATACGGTATTTGATTCAGCCACTGTCTCGAGTGGTTGCTTTGATAATCCAAATATGAATGAACATCCACTTGTTTAAAAAAGGTGCTCGTGATAATGCAGTTGTCCCTAATTTTCAGATTCAAATCTAGAAAATTAATTTTTGTAGGGCTATTTTCTCCACTAAGCACAATATTATATTTATTCGTATTCAGGTAAGTTGTGAATTATTCAAATTCCTGTGTGGATCCTGACCACACGATCAGGATATCATCAATATACCTTCTATAATATTGAATATAATTTTTAAAAGGGATGTTCGTTCCAAATAAATTCACGTTCCCACAGAATAATCCCGCATAATTTGGTGCAAATTGTGTACCCATAGCCGTCCCATTGGTCTGAAAATAATACCTGCCCTTCAAACATAAAAGAATTGTGATTGAGTATGAATAAAATACTATCAATAATAACATTATGTTGAATAAGGAATAATGTGTCTTGGTGAAATAAATAGTGTGCCACCGCTGCTACACCCTGTGCATGACTTATACATGTGTACAAAGCAGATACATCTAATGTCACACAAATGAAATGTTCTTTCCAAACTAAAGACTGTAAAGAATTTAAAACATCCATGCTATCCACAAATAGGAAGGCAGTGCACAAGTAAGGGGAGCCAAAGTGTCAACGTAATGGTGTTATGAATAACATCAGAAATGACTATCATTGTCAGCTAAATCTGCTTGCTAAACGACGATCCAGTCTTTGTGTGATATGTATTAATAAGTAAGGACTCAAATAAAATCTAATTGTTTTCCCAAAAATGTATTGAGGGATAAGTACTGAAATGTTGCTCTTTTAAACATGGACCCTCTACTGTTTTATTTGTTTTTATGTATTGCATTCAAGTGCGGAATAAATCTAATCACTGGCTTATTGAACATTGATTTGATTTGTTTCCTGCAGTAAATAATGTTCCAATGAAGTGTTTAGATTTAGGCACTCTATGTTGTAAAACTAACAAAAGAAATATGCAGAGGAGAGAAGAGCCTACGTGGGTTGAAATAACATTTCAAGATTTCTGTGTTGTTTTCTCCCTTCTCCAACAGGCTGACATATATAGAAAGTACTCAATTTGGCACAATCTTATGTACAAACAACATCTTTGAAAAAAAGGATGTTAGTCCAATAAATAGCATTGCAAACTTAATAGAAAATCACCGGGCTGTACAGTAAAGTATTATAACATGTGCTAAATTTCTGTACTTCTATTCTCCGAGTCTATATAGCAAATAAAAATATCACTTGTGAGCACATTCACATGTCTCAGACAGGTCTGCAATCTGCTTTTCCACATTATCTTCCACTGAAGCCCGGGATTCTGGGTAATAACAAGCAAATGAGCACACAGTGCTGAGTCTGAATCCAACTCTACATTTTTCACACATTATATACTGTATACAGATATATATATAGAATCATCATCTTTTTTCTCCCATCTTACTTGTTTCGCAGTTTCTTCCCTCATAACCCAGGAGACAGTGGCAGATGTATGATTGGTACTGATCAAAACAGCTTCCACCATTTTTGCAAGGGCTGGAGATGCACTGGTCATCATCTGTAAACACGTAAGATTAATATACTGCACACAATATACTTACACGTTAAAAATGAGCGGTGTGTGTTTATCACATAGTATAACTTTTGGATTTGGCATACTGTACCTATGTACGTCTTCCAAAATTCTTTCTGGAAAAAGAAGACACAATGTCAGTAACTAATATATGATATACAATACGGGGCATATGGTTACTATTGATGGATTGACCTAGTCTATCATATTTATTGCTTATTGCTATATTTATATGATTGCTACAAAGCAAAAGATGGGAATAAAAACCTTGTTTAAGTAAATGCACAATATAAATAAAAAGAAATAAAGGGTGCACAGCAGTAGCAAGATCGAGGAGGGCTGTGGTGTGGAATTTATATAAAAAAAAACATTCAAACAAGGTACAAGAAAATCCACCAACGTGTTTTCACGGCCACATGCCACTTTATTAAGGAAATACACTGATGGTTTTATATAAAGTGTGTTTCATCATTGCAGCATTTATAATATATATGGGTCAAAAGTTAGCAGCTACTGTATATTAATGCAGTGTTGCATGGGAAGAAATAATGGTGTCACATATAAAACGGAAACCAGTAAGGAAAAGAGTAACGAGAGAGACATGAGCATGAAGAGGAGGGGAAAGAGATGCTCCAGGATCAAATGCAAAGAGTATACAGTGGTATGGAATAAAAAAAAAGGATAACATAGGAAATAGAGGAAGGGCCACAGGAAAAAAAGGGAGAAAGGGAAGGAGAGATCCAAGATTGCAGTCCCTCACCAAAAATGACCGATTTTGAAAGTGACCTAAGTGGGATGTGATCTAGTATCTAAAGCAGATTACCAAGCTTGTGTATATATTTTTCCTAGCTGGGTATTTTTTCAGTTATTTTTTAAAAAGCTCAAGCTCTGCTGTTTATTCCCACATACTTCAGTCCATCATGTAGCACAGGCCCTTGTTCCATGAAATCTTCAATGTCACGTATCAAAGAAACTCTCAGAGAATCCAGAGAAATCCAGTGATGTTACAAACTGGGCATTGCTTAGCAGCAAAGTTACCTTTGATTTTATGGTTCGTTTTCAGGAATAAAACAGTTTAAAAATTAGAGGTCAATGGAAAAACTAGAGAGGGGAAAATCTCAGACACCCTATTGTACAGTGTGGTGAAGAAATCCCCAAATATGAAATATACAGTTCATCCAGGGGGAACTGCACCTTTAGTGAAGGACACAATCACAAGGGAAAAGGTTAGAAAAAAGAGGCATATAGAGATGTGGTGCATATAATTCATGATCGTTTGTGGTAACAGATCGAAGCATACATTAATTATTGTGGTTACATTATTTTATTCGCTAATGTGTCTCGGTGAAATGAAGATGTTTATTCTATGGTAAATTGCAACATAGTCATTTTAAAGCATAGAGGGCCATATTTACTGAGAGGTTCTACTGCATTGGATACTTTAAAACCTACTGATCTTCCGGTGCCGGGAGGACAACTTACGAGACATTCACTTGAATGGGCTGTAAGGTGTCTTATTGAATAGCAGAGCTTAGTAAATATTGGGGAAAGTGGCGTTTATTAAAAAGCACTACAAATAAAAAATGTAATATGACACCCACTCCACTTCCAACCACCTTATCAACATGGTAACAACTTAATAACAGCTCGATTACTTGTATAATATACTGTAACAAGCATAACCTCTCCACAAGGTACCTCAGTTGGTTGCTCAGATTTGCTGGTGGAGCCACTGCCAAGTAAAACTATTTCACAATTGACTATCACTAACCCATGTCTTGTAATGGAAAATAAAGAAAGCAAAAACAGCGATCACGTACTGTCCGCCTGTCATCCTTAAAGATTTCCCTGGCTTCTTCATAAGAGCAGGTCTCTTCCTTGCACTCCCGCTCCAGAGATCCTGGCTTCATCTCCTCAAACCAGTTGTTGGCTCTTTTTAACCTGCCTTTCAACACAGTAGCGGCCTCTTTATGCTGTAAGAAAACTGTAAAGTGGAACAGATCAAAACAATAGCCTATTTTTATACCTTTAACCCTTTTGCTGCCAGAGAGGCCTGTAATATGCCCTGCCGCAAAAGTCCAGTGGAGGGGATGGACTTACTTACACATCTTGTATACATGTATGTGTATCTTACTAAGAATGACCATTAAATATATCAAATGGAAATATTAATGTGTGCTCATTTGCATTTCTTAGACAGGTCTGCACCCCTGCCTTTCACCATTATCACCCAGCATACAGTGCTTCCACTGCAGCAAGGGATTCTGGGAAATTACATGCAAATGAGCACACAGTGCCACCTTTTGTTTCAAATCCATTTTGAGATGGACCCCTATAAGCTTATGCTTGCTGCATTTTCCAGCTTTTCAGCACAGCCTGGGTTAAGATGCATAGCCAGTAAACCTACTCACAGACAGCTGTTTCGACTTTTTGGGTCTCATCCGTGTGAGGCTGCTTATACTGGCTTTGCAATTTGAAGCTTGGATAGGTATCCACCACACATTAGTTAAGTTATGTTGGGGGGAAAAAAAGTGACAAAAAAACTCCACCATAAAGCATATAGCAAATGGAAATATTAATGTGTGCTCATTTGCATGTCTTAGACAGATCTGCAATCCTGCCTTTCACCATTATCACACAGCACTTCCACTGCAGCAAGGGATTCTGGGAAATTACATGCAAATGAGCAAACAGCAACATTTCTGCAGCCAAACTAATGGCCCATTGGATTAACACAGCAAGGGGGTCCCTGCACTCCCATTCAAACTGAATGGGACTGCAGGGACTCCTGCTGTGTTAATCCGATGGACCATTAGTCTAGCAGCAGAATCTCACAAAAATATTGAGGCATTTACTGTGAGATGCCTTAGTTTTTACCCAGGCAAGTGATCGGATACTGGTGGCTGATCTGTATGTGTATATATATATTATTTAAGTTATGGTGGGTGAAAAGGTGACTAAAAACCCTCCACCGTATAGCATATAGCATATAAAAATATTACTTGTGAGCACATTCACATGTCTTAGACAGGTCTGCAACCCTGCCCATGTTGTCTTTGACCTCTTATGATATTCTAATGTGATGTTGCGAATACCTAACTCCTGCAAGCCAGTTATTTTGCAGAAATAAGCAAGCTCTCTATTAGTTATGTAGCTCCCTCTTGGAGGACTAATAGTTTCTGTAAAGGGGTAACTGCTTTAAGGGGTTAACTATGCTCACTCAGGAAACTCCCCTCTCCTCCTCATCACGTGATGGATGACATGATTCATATGATCTAGAAGCAGATTCTTCAGAGTTCTGACTGGGGGCCTCACAGTCTTTGTTCTTTCAAAACTATAGCTGTATCACATTTTAATCTGGTCTGTAACCGTTACATACACCCATAATATATATTATCTATAACTGTGCACGCAATGTCTTGTATATAATGTATACCCTGTTCACTTATGTAACTGTATTTGTAACCATGTACTATTTGTCATTTTAACTCTATGTCCAGCACATACTTGAAAACGAGAGGTAACTCTCAATGTATTACTTCCTGGTAAAAAGTTTTATAAATAAATGGATAAAACAGTGAGCCTTGTAAATAGGTTTGTGTGGTTAATAATACTGTATGTATTAAGATTGTTCTGTCACAGTTTATTGTTTCCCAGTTAGTACCATGCCCCTTCTAAGCTAACACCTATTTAAGGAACAGGAAACCTAAGTTTGTGGGAGAGAGATGTCAATTGTCCTGGTCTCATAGGGTTGCCCCTACCGCAGCCTAACCACCACTGTTGCTGATACTGCAGCCTGTGCTCACATTGAACCTGCCCATCCAGTGGGTTCCCATTGCATTCAAACCTCCCTGCAAGACGTTTCTACTCCATCTGTTTCAATGGGTACTTAAGTCATGCACCTTCCTTAAATAGGAATGGGATCTACCAGGGAATGAAGTCCTACTGTAAGTATTATTGTTTGCCATGAGTTTTGTTGAGATGCACCGTATGTCAATACATGTGAAGTGTTTCAGATGGCTGTCAATAAAGCACCTTTTGTTTTATAAAAGTTCCTGACGTTCATCTCTTTCTCCAAACTTTTATCCACACACAGCCTACACTACCCAGCACCGTGAGAGATGGAGCACTGTCATTGCATAATCAATTTGATGCGCCTTCCATTAGAGTGGGTAAGGAGGGTTACAGTTTTGTGTGAACATGACTGACTATTAGATTCAGGTATTTAAGAAAGTTAATGAATCATGGGTTAAATTATCAATGTTGCAAGTTACAAATGAAATTATTTTAAGAGCTCTATAGTCCTCAGGGATAACATACATACATACATAAGCAACCTCTTTACGTGATCCCCTGACAAAGCACACAAGTGCGAAACGTGTAGTCACGTGAGGTTGCTGCCCACATTCCCAGTAGTGGAGTCAAAGACCTGTGGGAGAGGATTGCAGTTTTTCTTCATCCAGTTTACAGTGTTTGTGGTCCAGACCCACCAACTCTTCGACTCACCAGCTGCATACTGTATCCAAACCTCCAGATCTGTGTACACCAGTTTCTTTTGTACTTATATGTAAGTTTTGTTATGTTATTATTGTTAAAAGGTTTCAAAATGTTGTCCTTTATAGGACTTTTTTTAAATCCACAATATTCCTGGAACAATATTCCTTCAGGGTGCTTTTTGCTTTTTCTCTTTGTGGACACCTGTGAGCTCCCTTCTGGGAGCACACATTTTAGGGGTTCTTGGAGTAGTCCTGGGGATGGCTACATGGGAATACAGATTGTTACTGCTATATTTTGGACAGCACGAACACGGATATCTTTATCTTTTCTTCTTTGAGATCTATGGTCCTATTGCACTTTTTTTAAATATGCTTCAGTTGTAACAATAATATCCACAGGGAAAAATCCCAGCTCATTTATTAAACATCCCAACTCATTATTAGTGTCAATACAGTAGTAGTGGATTATTTGTTGAGTAGCTTTGTGCAATACTAGGATTTAACACTGTGGCTTTTAATAGTGTTGGCTATTTGTGCAGGATGTTTATATGGGCATCAAATATTCAAAATTGTTTTAAATTCAGCAATGTCCACTAGTTGGAAGCTTTATTTAAATCAATTGTACTTTTAACTGTAGCACAAATAATTGGACATTAGAATTTTCTATATGTAACTTTTTCATGCTTTATAGTATGTTAATACTCTAGATCAGTGGTTCCCAACCTTTTATACATGGTGAATTCCCTGCTAGAATATATTTTCTCTGGGAACCCCTAATTAATACTCATCCGACTATTGCCAACAACACTATTTGACTGCTCCCAGGCAGTGTAGTATCCCGAGCTCATGCGGGGGAACGCACCATTAATAAGGCCTCAAACTGCACCTCAGTTTGTGCAGACAGCATGGGGGGTATAGTTACATAGTTGTCAATTATAGCAGGAGCTTCCAAAGTCACAACCCACAATGCCTTTCAGCTGTGGATGCAAAGCAATTTTTGAAGCTCCTGCTGTAATTGATAGCTATACACCTCACACAAAGATGCAGTATGGGGCAATACTAATTGCAGTCCCCACACAAGCTCAAGAACGTACTTTATTTCCTGGGATCTGCCATTACATTTTGTTTTTGGCTAAGCCCTGTTGGGAATCACTGCTAGAGTGCATCTTTATTGTCCGTTCTATCATCTGGAACTCAAGTTAGTTCTGTCATGTATGTCTTTTAGAATGTGATGTGGCAACGTCTCCCACCTTTCCGGTTCAAGTCCAAGAGGCTCATTTTCAAGCAGGACTTTGTAGGCTTTGGTGACTAAGGCTGAGATTATAATACATGAGCCTGTCGCCCGACCGATGTCTGCATTTTGATGCAGGCGTAGCGGACGCGTCACCAGGCTGGTTCGCCGTGATTGACTGAACCGTTCACGTGAGGCGGCCTTCTCTTGAAAAGACATGTTTTGGCTTTCCAAAACGCGTCGTGCCTCATCATGTACACAGTCCGCGCTCTATGAGCGGCCTCATAGGATTGAGGTTTGTTGTTCGCGACGCATGTGCCGTCACGGTTACTATAAACGCGGCCTAATGCAGCTCATGAAGACAGATTAATCAAACCCATTTTTGTTTGACTTTTTTTTAGTGGGGTAAAAAAAATCATGATTTTCTAAACCTCTAGCTTGAGGTTACCATGGTAACCGTAAGACTGCACAGGGCTCTGGGGAGAGTTCCATTTTGATTGATATCCCGGACACTTAATATGTCAAATGCTTTTATCTCCTGAACGGAGCATCAGAAAAAAGTGTTGGTGCAAGAGAAAGCAAAGAAAAAGAAATGACTACCAGTGACTGCTGCTTTACCATCCACATAGAGGGGGGGGGGGGGGATACATATACAAAAGAGGGAAAGCAAATAGTATAATACTGTTTTTAATGTTAAAAACACAAGGTATTTCACTTACATAGATTAGCCCCTGATGAAGACTTGCGGTAGAAACGCGCTTTGGGTGAATCAGACATCACTAAGGAGCCCTTGTTGATGACATCCAGAGTGGAGGACAACCTTGATCAGCCCAGTACCTGCTGTGACGGTCGTGGAGCGGATGCTGTGTGCTGTGAATACTTTTGTCTTACCTTATGACCCAGGGTGGTCTGAATGCTCTCAAACAAAGGCACTTATGTAAGTGAAATACCTTGTGTTTTTAACATTAAAAACAGTATTATACTATTTGCTTGAGTGCAAATTTTATAGAATTTCCAGCATTGAAATTATCTGTTGGAGTAGACAATATTGCACTATTTTGTGTTTTCACTCTCTTTTTCATATCCTGATGTGACTTGAGCTTACTTAAAACTGTAAAAATAGACACTGCATGTTTTTGTGACCAACACTTAGATTGTAAGCTCTTTGGGGCAGGGATTTCTTTTCCTATTGTCTGATTTTGCTGCACTTAATGTATTATTATAATTCCCTGTACTGTATTCTCTGTGATGCACCAAGTACACTTTTGGCGCTATATTAATAAAGATATACATACAATCATATCAAAGATAAAATATAAGCCAAACCATCATTTTGCTACACTCAAGTTTGTGTATTGTTGTGAAACGGAAATAAATCAATAACACAGCATAAATGCAGACACTATTAGACAAATACTAGTATAATATTTATTTTTAAGTGATGTCATTTGTTTTATAAATATATTTTTGTGCAGCCTAGTTTTTACCCTTTAAAATGTGGCCACCCTACCTTCAGATTTGTATATTTTTGGTGTCTCAAGTTATACATATATTACAAATATCTGCAGAACAGTAAGGTTCCTGGAGGCCAGTGAACCACGGATAGGCTCTGGGTGACCCCAGGCTCCAGTATTCTGAAAAACATATATATGTTTTATTTGGGGGGAGGGGAAGTGCTGCTTTAGGTGTGGATGGTTAATTTATTTTCTTCTTTATATTCAAACACATATACAGTATATATTCTTAAATAGTTTTTCTAAATTAGATTGTAAACTTGGAAAGCTGAAATCCAGGAGTGATTTGGCTTCTTTTAGCTTGTCCCTTTTGTGCGTCACCATTGCTAAACACGACCGGTCTTCCCCTTCCATGGACAAAGTGCCCTATTCCTCTTAAGCATACTTACACTTATAGATACCTGTGCTTATAGATGATACACACGTACGTATACTAATAGATTCAGAGCAGACTGACTCAGATAGACACAAAGATGCACTGATACAAAGCAAAATCCCACCCCCTGCAGCTGCACTCACAGAGAGATAACACCAGGTTCTCCACCAGTCTACTCAAGATGTCGGAGTCATACTGGAAGCTTTAACCAGTCTGTACCATGAGGGCCCATCTGATGCTCAGGCTCACCTAAGTAACCAGTTGGCCGATGTGCTCCGACAGGAAGGGGACTAAAACTTTGATTATACCAGATGCCGCTGGGCGGTAGCGCGATCTGGTGATGTCATCCTCACCCTGCTGCCGAGCAGCATCTTGAACAGGCAGAGGAGACAGAGAGGCGTGGCAGGGAGCGGTTCACCCTCATTGGCTGAACCGCTCATGTGGAGCGACCGTCGCCTCCCAAGAACAAATTCCTCTGTCTTCTCTCCAGGCTGCCGCCCTGCAGTTCCAGGTGGCGCGCACGTCGCTCAAGGTATGATTACCTCAATTGGATCAATGCATTTTGTTTTTGCGCCACGTGACGCTGTCGGCATTTTTTTAGTATAATCACATTATATAATCTTCTTTTCAGCTGGGACAATTAAAAAACAAAATGTTTAATTTTAAATAAACCAAAGGAAGTGACATTTTGCTTTAAAGGTGACGGATCGTATTGATTTAAGCCACTTGAATAGTTTAGATTGTTTTTTACTGGGCAGAAAGGGCTTGCCCTTCAGAAGAAAAACCTTTACAAAACCCCGCTATGTATGGGACTCAAACAGATCAACCAAATGAGGAGAAACAAATGCAGATATTTAAGCTAGGAGATCTAGAGATGTGGACAAGATGTGGATGCTTGTTTATGTTGTATGGCAGCTGCTAGGCTGTGCTAAAGCCCCATAGCTAAGAAAAAAAACAAAGGCATTGTGGGAACAAAAGATCCGGTATATAGCACCTACAGT
The DNA here is from genome assembly GCF_040206685.1 of Ascaphus truei. NCBI lineage: Eukaryota > Metazoa > Chordata > Amphibia > Anura > Ascaphidae > Ascaphus > Ascaphus truei. Next base: position 253,723,051 of record NC_134485.1, read on the forward strand.
AGATTTAACATTGAGCCTTCCAACTGGTTAGCTTCTGTAAAATTAAGCGCAACTCATCTTTAACTAGAAACTCTCCCGTGTGCAGCTGTAGAGTATTCTCAGTATTTTTTTCTATCTGGTGCCATTAGTGTATCTGTTTTAGTTACATACCTGCAGATGTAAGGAGAGGAAACATCGTGATTAAACAGAAGCACACAGCTTTGTTCTGTTCTGGCCCCATGGCGGCAGATCTCTATCCCTTCTCCAACGCACTGACAATATTCGCAGGGAGAAACAGCTTGTCCAAAGTTCTCTGTTTAAAATGTTTGGGACTGGGGGAGGGGTCTGACTGGCATTGAGACTGCACAGGAATGACAAATAATCTTCAAATTCTGTGTATGTGACCGTGGATGTGTACAGTATACAGGTATATGAAAATATTTAAATCAATTACTTTACTGCAGGGATCATTTTCAGTTGCACTGTTATTACTTACACAACAATCTGTTCGGCTGCATTGGAAATGCAATGTTTTGTTAAATTATTAAATTCACCTCTCCATTATCAGCGGGGCCACAATGCATTGCACATTCCTCTTGCAGCAAAGGGATTCATACACTCTGTTTTTGCCTTGTGAAGTGATGCTTACTCTTGTTTTTTTATTTTGAATATTTCAGTTTCTTGGGAATTGTAAAGTATATGAATGGGGACAAAGGCATAGCTCAGTGGTAATTAATGTCACTGCCTTTTTTAAGAGAGTGAACCCAGTTAAAATCCCAGTGTCCTTGTGACCTCGGGTAAGTCACCTTATCTCCCTTGTGCCTCAGGCACGAAAATGAGACTGTAAATTCTACAGGGCAGGGACCCGTGCAAAAGTCTAAGTACAGCACCAACATGTTAATTGTACAAGGTTTTATTGTGCACAGGCTTTGAACACTGCTGCGGTCTCTTCATCTCATTTAAAAAAAAAAGTCCATTTGAGAGGCAGCTGATTCGGCCTTATCTACTAAGTGTTGCAAATGGTATTTCTGCATAAAATTGAGGCACAAAAATCACAAATGATATTGCGCTGTACTGGAAAAATGTGTATGTGTGTGCCGAAGAAAAAGTAGAACATGCTCAAAATCGTCCGGGGGGAGTGAGAGAGAAGAGCGGGGGGAGTGAGAGAGAAGAGCGAGGGCCTTTGTGAGAGAGAAGAGCGAGGGCCTTTGTGAGAGAGAAGAGCGAGGGCCTTTGTGAGAGAGAAGAGCGAGGGCCTTTGTGAGAGAGAAGAGCGAGGGCAGTGCGAGAGAGAAGAGCGAGGGCAGTGCGAGAGAGAAGAGCGAGGGCAGTGCGAGAGAGAAGAGCGAGGGCAGTGCGAGAGAGAAGAGCGAGGGCAGTGCGAGAGAGAAGAGCGAGGGCAGTGCGAGAGAGAAGAGCGAGGGCAGTGCGAGAGAGAAGAGCGAGGGCAGTGCGAGAGAGAAGAGCGAGGGCAGTGCGAGAGAGAAGAGCGAGGGGAGCGAGACAGAGAAAGCGAGGGGAGCGAGACAGAGAAAGCGAGGGGAGCGTGACAGAGAAAGCGAGGGGAGCGCGACAGAGAAAGCGAGGAGAGCGCGACAGAGAAAGCGAGGGGAGCGCGACAGAGAAAGCGAGGGGAGCGCGACAGAGAAAGCGAGGGGAGCGCGACAGAGAAAGCGAGGGGAGCGCGACAGAGAAAGCGAGGGGAGCGCGACAGAGAAAGCGAGGGGAGCGCGACAGTGAAAGCGAGGGGAGCGCGACAGAGAAAGCGAGGGGAGCGCGACAGAGAAAGCGAAGGGAGCGCGACAGAGAAAGCAAGGGCAGCGCGACAGAGAAAGCGAGGGCAGCGCGACAGAGAGAGCGAGGGGAGCGAGACAGAGAAAGCGAGGGCAGCGCGACAGAGAGAGCGAGGGGAGCGAGACAGAGAAAGCGAGGGCAGCGTGACAGAGAGAGCGAGGGGAGCGAGACAGAGAAAGCGAGGGGAGCGCGACAGAAAGCGAGGGGAGCGCGACAGAGAAAGCGAGGGGAGCGCGACAGAGAGAGCGAGGGGAGCGAGACAGAGAAAGCGAGGGGAGCGCGACAGAAAGCGAGGGGAGCGCGACAGAGAAAGCGAGGGGAGCGCGACAGAGAAAGCGAGGGGAGCGTGACAGAGAAAGCGAGGGGAGCGCGAGAGGCAGCAGTGAAAGAGGGGAGAATGGGAGGAGTGGCGGGGTAGTGAGAGACAGAGGGGAGTGTGAGAGAGAAAGGAGGGAGAGACGGAGAGAACATGGGGGACACAATCACAGGGCCACTAACGGAGATATATATCCTTGCACCCAACAATTAGACAATATAGATAGTCCATTTTTTTAATACAGGATTTAGAACTTGATTACTAAATATCCAAGTGTGGTTGCATGTGAATGTATAATAAATACAATGTTGTTGCAATGCTTTATTAGTATTGTTAGTATTAATAAATTAATTGTAGCAGTGAGTTTTGTCATAATGTTGACCAATTTCTGATTTAAGTCCCATAAGTTGACTATAGCTTTCGATCATTTCTTTCTTTTCCATGAATAATATACATCTATTTATACCTCAATGCTCTGTATCTTTGGCATTTCCCTGTCATAGAAAGAATTTGCCATGGTAAACAATCACAGCATGTATAACAGGACTCAGGTGGTTTAGAGAAGTCATACACCAGGGAAATAAAGCAGGACCTGCTGAAATGTATTCATCAAACCTTCATACATACAATATTTCACATTCTGTACTGAAATTTACATCGGCAGTAGAAAAACAAAGCAGATGAGATATGGTCTGTAAAGTGCAGTGACAAGTACTCATAATCACAGATATAGCAGAACGGGCTGTCAGGGAAGAAATGACAGTCTCATTTTAGCATGGCGTCTAAACAAAATACTTAAGAACAGTCAGTTATGTTACAAATCATTTACAAATAACTTACAAGTTAGAAGTACATAGTAGAGAAGCCCACATCTGTGCAAACGGCTATTTTATCACCATTGACTAAGTAACGCTATATCACAGTTATCCTATCAGCAGTGGAGGTGGGGGTAACAGATTGTCATGGGTTCCTGAAAGGCCATTTCCTTTTGGCAAGCCTTCAAACTGTAATAGTGCTTATAAACTCGCTGAAAAACAAACAGTACATATAGGAAGATTACGATGCATATAGATTTCATATCCATCAGTACACCAGTATGTCACTCATTTAGATTCAATGTGGAAGTACATTAATTTTACAGAAAATAAACAATACATTTTCTTTCAATATCTTTGCTTTAAAGGGGAGTTCTTATATTCACAAATAGTTTTTTTGCAATCTACATTTTGTCCATCTTTTTCCTTTTTAATGTGCCGTCTGTGCTTTGATTCCCAATTTGGAAGCAGCTAATCCTATTGATATGGCTCCGGCGAACAGCATGTTTAAATAAATATCAATGATTAAACACTGAATGGACTTTTTCTATGACTTAAAAATAATGGGGTCGAAATCCAAAATGTTCAGTGCTCTAAAGAAAATGCTCCCAAATTGCCCCAGATCTTTGTTTTATTATGAAATTCAAAAGTCAATGCCCGATTTAAAAGCAAAAAACAAAAACCTCAGCTCATTCTGTTCTTCTTTCCATGGCCACACTATTTACATGATTTCATCAGAATCTGACTACCTGCATAACACTCATTAACGAATTGTTACTATTCTTACATATGATTTATTTGCTTTTGCAATGGAAGGTTGAAGAAAAAAAAGGTATGTCCTAAATATATGTCCTTATAAATGTAAAAAATAAACTTTACTATTAATGCACAAGAAATCCCCCTTATCCTTGTTAAACAATCAATGTCACGTGAAGCTATTATTGCCTCGTTAGTAGTGTTAAGATTCATATTTTTGAATGGGAAATGGACTAAATGCTTTGGTAATGAGGTGATAACTTTACATCAGGTTGAATATGAAAAATAATTTCTAGCAGCAGATAACATTAATTAATCCACTTGACTTTTTAAAATAACAAATATATATACACACACAGTCTCTTTTCTTGAACATAGAAAGAAAGCAATGATTGAGATTAGCAAAATATATGCTTGGTCTGTTTTCTAAAACACGCCAAGCCCAGACATGGGGAGTTACACAAGTGTGAAAAACGCTCACAATTACTTTAAATAACACACAATGAAACAAGAATATTGAAGTAATTGGCCCTTATGCTACAAAGTGCGATAGCGCTGGTCCGGTGCCATCTCTCGGGAATCCCCATTGAAGTTAATGGGGCTTTCTGTGTGATAACGCCAGATTGGCGCTATTACAGTCTATAGAATAATGTCCATTGTCTGCAACGATGAATGAAGCTGCAGTGTTATGGGACTGCCTGTAAGTCACTAACAATATGGCATCCCATGCATGGTGATCATGATCACTCTTTGATATTCAAGTGAGCCCAATCATGCAAAATGCCGACATCTTACCATTTCCAAATTGAAGTCATTTGAGACCTGTTTCTTCTGAATATCCGATGTGGGACCAAACACAGAAAATACACTTTCACATACTCGCCGTGTTACCGGTAAACTCATATGTAACTGGACCCAATGCCTTTAAGGATCTGAGATCAGGAAAAAATGATTGTTCCTACATAATATTTAAAAAGTGCTGTATATAAATGGTTTGTTGTAGCAGTGTTAAACGTAACAAGTTTAAATGTTACAGAGTTTACTGCCAAAGTAGCCTGCAGATCAATTCATTGCTTCGCCCTTGAGGCTGCACGTTGTTATATGGTGCCAATGGTAAAAAGGTTGCTATCATACTGCGTTTTGTTTTCGCCACTGCCAGCTAACCACATTGCATGTTAGACCCATTCTTCTGCACTTACAAACGTTTGGCTTTACAGTGTGGAAAAATAACTTTGTATCAAATATTTTAACAAATTATTGTCTCATGTAAAAGTTGACATTGGTTTGTTTTACGAATCGATTACAGCCAAAAAGGACCACAAATTGGCCAGTGAGCACACAGTAAAAAAAAAAAAAAAAAGTGTAAAAGGCAAGGTACTTTACTTGTCGGGTCTCAAGCGAATGAAATTCATGTTTCTGTTTTTTTGCATCATGGCCTAAAAAGACCACGTGCCCGGGAATGCAAGACATGAAAGCAAAATGGCGAACGCCAAGTATCACGGCTATGTCATATTGAGGTACTTCATGTCCTGCAGCAGCGACACAGATCTAAGCAGCGAGGGTGAAATGCTGAAGGTGTAAACACTGTTTCCATAGCTGTAAACTGAACTCCAAATACGGTAAGTGCGGTGTTTGAAGGCAGATTTCTCTGGCACTGGATGTCTTTGTACACATTCCTCGTTAGCACCTCTAATCATTGGCTTGGTTTTGAAGCATGCATTTGATTTAGAAGTGTATGGCGAGGAGACAAAGGTATACACAAGAAATCTGTGCTTGTTTTGCTTGAACTGGGAATCTTCTTGAGCCCATTAACACTTGAAAGCTGCAAATCTCTCTGTTAGAAAGGGAAGGGCATTTTCTTTCCTTTTCCTATTCTTCCCACTGGCTTCACAGCACAGGCCAAGACAGAAGCCACATGATGCGCACTGAATTGAAGCTCAGCCTTTGATATCAGAGAAGCTGGTGCTGCTGGCATTGCAACTTTCACTGCAGCTTGAGGAGGTGCTTAAAGTGCTTGAAGCGGTACCCGATTCTGCTTTATAGCATTGGGAGACAAAGAGAGAGGGGCTAGTCAGAGGCCGTATACCACTGCATACCCCACAATACCCATAATAGGTAAACAGATTCCCAACTTCAAGACAACCTACCAGAGCTGCTTAAAGAGTGAGCAGATTTGGAGGTCCCTATGAGTGTCATGAGGTTGCTGGCAGGCACCAATCCTTCTCTGTTGGTGCTCAAATTCTTCACATACCTGCAGCAGAACTTGTAATTAACAACATGGATATCATTGTGCTCACTACCGCTCATCTTAAGACATGGGACAAACTTGGCATAGAACAAAAACAGGCTTTGATGGGGTCCATAACAAGTGCAGCTAGCAGACAACAGGATCTATTCATTCAAGTAATTACAACCATTATTATCTTTTATTTGTACGGTGATAAAATATTCCACAAAGCAGTATGATGTGGGAGGTGGGAAAACGCTGTATAACAAAATTAGTAAATACAAGTTAAGACAAACTGAGATAATAGGGAGGCGAGAGAGAGAGAGCGAGAGAGAGAGAGAGAGAGAGAGAGAGAGAGAGAGAGAGAGAGGGAGATATGCACACCTTTACTGATCTCACTAAATGAGACAGAGAGAGAGAGACAGAGAGAGAGACAGAGAGAGATGCACACCTTTATTGATCTCACTAAATGTTGGGCAGTGGCTTTAAATCATCATGCAGTAAACAAATGCAATTACACCTTTCAACTGCATACACTTGTGAACATGATGTACCATATTTGGAACTTTGTATAAATGAATGTAAAAAATACAACATTAGGCACATACCACATCCCCTCCTCTTCTTCACGGATTAACTGGACTATCTCTCCACTCTTCACAATCAGCTCATCTGAACCAGTCTTCTCGTAATCTGCCACCACAGTATATTTACCAGGAGTCTAAAATTGTGCGACAAAAATGTTATTATTCTATCCACAAAAACGGTTGTCCTCTTTTTCCAGCTAAACTGTGACATGAGGAAACATTCTGTAAAGGAAGTAACTGCAATTCTTTCCTTCAACAAATATCCTTAGAATGGAGATTAGACGCTGCTTTTGGTTAGTTTGGTTAGGCGTGTGAGGGTTAAGTTTGTGATGCATGCAAGGTGCTTGGAATAGATTATTTGGTATGTTTGTTTAATGTGTTAATAGTTACTAATAAATAAGCTGTGGTCTCTGCCCATATTCTCTTTATTGTGCGAAGGATTGTGTTTAGTGGAAGGGATAGTCCTACAAGAAAAATACTGATTCTCAGATCACTCATTAATAACTATGTTTTGGTAGTATCACAGTGAATTAGTGGATAACTGGCTTTATTGGTCTCCGGGAAAAGGTAAATTGCAATGCATTTTTGAGACATGTGGGGTGATATGTACCAAGTGTCTTAAACAGGTGAAAGGGGTATCTTTTTTACTCTACGTCATTGGGGTCAAAGTATCCAGCCAGAAAGATCGCTCCGAATGTTTCAAAGAAGCAGGCAAACAAATCCCACATGCGGGAGGTATATGGCTGTGTGCACACACTATTTATTCATGCAGGATACGGGCCTGCACTCCTAAATGTAACCGTTACCAAATAAGTGGATGCTGCTAGTGCTTCGATGCAGCATAGCTTTGTTGATAAATACTGGCCAGGACTCCTTCCCGGACAGTTTTGACGCATTGCGAGTCTTTGTCAGGGGGATGTCCAATTATACATGCACTTGCTTTATAGTCAAAAATTGAAAGAGATCAGAACCATTACATGTAATCTAAAAATACAGTTTTACACAGAAATTATCGTACTAAAGAAATACTGTCCAAGTACATGCATATTTTTAAGTCTCTTTTCTTTAAAGCTCCCAATTTCTGTATCCAATATAATTCTCGCTGCAATAAATATTTACCAAAATCTCTGCCTTGAAAATCTCTGGTGATTGATTTTCTTTATTACAATAAAATTAAGTTGTGCCGGTGGGGAATGACCAGCTAACATAAAATGTTTGGCCTTAGCATTGTTTAAATCTTTAGTATGAATAGCAAACTTACTTTGTGAAAAAAAGTCTCAAAGTTCTGTTTGTACATCCTACTGTACATAAAAACAAGAGAGAGGTACTGTAGTCTTTCTATGCTAGAGGGGAGTTCTGCCTTACCAATGTTGCAGTGCTTTTAACTCTGAGGCCTGTATTGGCCAAAGTATACTGTAAACCTATACATATTAGGAATCAGTGTACACAGCGCAATAACATTTTGTATTTATTTTAATTAACATATTACATTTGCTAGATATATCTGGGACAATATTAAGAAAATAAGTCATTTTTATTTTATGACATCATACTGTATTTTGGTCACATGAAATGCAATCCACACAGCAAAGACACTGCTAAAAAGTTTAATTTGTACGGAATATAACATTTTTATAGGCATCATGGTTAACAAACGTATAGCAAAATTTGCTTGGCCATGCAGGTGGAAACGATGTTGGCAGTCATAAAACACAACACAGCTTGTGTTATGGAGGGTTGCCCTGTGTGGTGCTTACCAGTATTTTATCTGTGGTTTCCCCTCCTTCTTCTTCTGCATCGGAAGAATTAATTGGATCATCTGCACTGGACCAACCATCATTATTTTCTTCTGAGGCATCAAGTGACTGGGATGTTCTGTTCCAGCCTAACAGTCAAACACAGAACATACAGTAGGATGAGGAGGTATGCATTCCAAGTATACGGTCAAGTGCTTTCCTTCTAACATTCTACTTTCATTGCAGAATATTGTTATATACAATTACAGCATCAGCAATGCTTTACTGGTCCATCTTGCAGCATAGGAATTCATTCATCCAAACAGTTATAGGTCTAATAATTCACAATAACTAAGAAAAATAGCAATAAAAAAACACCCAATAAGCATCTTTTTGAGAAAACACAAATCAGCTAGTGTGTATTGTGGCAATTCATTATTTCATTCATTTGTTCCCAGCATAAACACTACTAGTGTATGAATGAACTTGGTCTCCTTTAGTTATGCCTAGTAACTGTAAGAACGCAAGCACTGAAACATTCCAAATAGATACTCAGCAGCCCACATGAAATTACTTTATGAATAAAAACAAAGAGTTACATATAGCATATTAATGCAGTACTGCTAAAAATAAACCAAAGCATTGATAACATTTCAAGCATTTAAGAAGTAACATCACTCTTCACATCACAGCACACATTCTTCTTGCTCAGTATATACTGCTTTGTCTTTGTTGCAACTTGAGCTGTTCTGCCTTCTTCACATTATTATTATCTATTGCAGTTCACCTTATTATCCACAACCCCACTCTCCATCTTGGTCACTCACGGATTTAGAGACTATACACAGTATAAGGTAACAGTAGCAGTTAGTGGAGCAGGTCAGTTTAGCTGCTTCATTTTCTTTTTTGTAAGTACCACATCGGATCTAAGGTGCAGGATTTGTGAACACCTGGTGGTAAAATGACCCCCTTTTTGTATGTAGTCGGCATTTCACCTCACAGGTGAAATAATGTCCTGCCCAAGCAACAATTCTTTATTTTTAATGCAACAAGGTCATTTGTTTCTAGCAGGATAAAACATGCTTTCAAATTTGCTGAGGAACATAGCAGCAGCAGTAACTATATTGATTGACTTTTATTTAAGCGTGGTTTAAAATATACATATACTGCAGATGAAGGACAAGCCATATATAAGCAAAACATATTTAAATAAATATATGAATATTTTGATAAAGTGTAGTGCCCGTCTTTATCTGTATGGGAAAGGCACTCGACTTGGGATATAACATACTGTAAAATCAAAAATTGAATCTGTTTTTGTCCCCATAGCCATCCAGTTACGGTTCTGCTCCACATTTCTGCTCACGATTAATCTGACCATTGTTTTATTCACATCCTATGAAAATGTCTTACTATGTCATGCAGGAATAAATGTTGTCATGTTGACGTCTTTGCCATAGCAAAGTATATATAATCTATATTATCCTAAAAACTAGAAAGCAAGAAAAATTTAAATAAACCCAATGCGATTCAAACCAACACCCCAAATGCAAACTAGAAGAGAATCTACTGGGCTCCACTGCAAACCACACACGGATGCTCTTTATTCCAGTACCTCGTCGCCGCATGTCTGCTGAGGCCAGATGAGACGTACTGAGCCACCTGACCCTGGCCAGTGTTAAACCTGAATTTGTATCTGTGAAAGAACTTATGATAAGTGCTGCAAATTTACATTCCCTGCGATCATCAAATACAGTTGAATGTGCCCCTATTAGGACCAAGGGAAACTACAGTAACGGCAGCAAAATGTTTAAGAAGTCTAAGTAATTGATGTCTATTTTTTTGTGTGCAAAAAGCAGACACCTGTAAGTATAGTACTTTAGAATATATTTTTTCAAGTCCCAATATAAAGAAAAATCTCAAAGGGAATTTTCAAAGAAACCAAAGCATGATTACTGTTGCTTACGAAAGCTAAACACATTGTTAAAATGTTTCTCCTCCCCCTCCCCTGCCGCCCATCAGCTAGAATTCCACCTTTCATGCAGAGGCCCCGGAAATGTAAAACCAGGATTTAAGCTAGATGAGAGAAATGACCATGGCCTTTTTTTGGCATATGTTAAAAAATGGGATATCATAGGATATCCACAGGTATCCTTCAGCACAGGTGGCTCAAACTTTTCCTGCTTCAGCACAGCTTTTTAGGAAGACAGAGCATTTAAAAACACAAAAAGTACTGAAAAATTGTAATTTCAATCTAGTTGAAAAACCCTGTGGAAGATGCTATTTTCTTATGTATTCCTTCACATAGTAAAACCATCCAACACAGTGTGCACTCTTGATGAGCTGAAGAAATGGCTGGTGAATATAATTACTAAGAAACATGTAATTTATCTGACCCTAAAAGAAAAACATTGATATCATGTACGTGTCACGTGTGGAAGGACCTCTGGGTGTGTAACCCATACAGTTGTCTCTTGACCATTACAGCTTACCAGCTTTATCACTGCAGTTTCTAATAAGCAAGAAATAACCTGGCAATGGATTGCTGGATATCAGTATCCCCTAACCACATCAATCAGCGTGCCCGCATCCTGTCACCCTAACAGAACATGATTTCACCAATACCGACTAGTAATTATTCATTGTCGGTAGAAACATTCCGACATCACCTGAAACAAATTTTCAACCCTTTATTGTAAGGGACTAAGGGGTAAATTCTATAAACTTCGAAACAGCCGTTCTTAGACGAAAATCTCCATTGTACTCAATAAGGCTTGTAAAATGGCCATAACGGCTGCTTCAGGAGTTTAAAGAATTTCCGCCTAAGATGCTTATTCTATATCTGCTGATGTGGTCGATCATTCAGTTTTTGGACTAAATTCCCCATTGGGAAACGTAGGCCGTAAATGTCCTAATCGGAAATATAGAGTAAGCCCTTATTGAGAACCACAGAAAAAGAATTAATGTATGTAATACAGGTATTTGGTAATGTGTCATCTAATTTTAGTGCTAGTGTATAAAACAGGGAGGGGGGGGGGAAGGGGGGAAGAGAAGGAGGAATACCAATTTAGTAGTGTCTCCAGTTTTACATATGTCCTCTCAAACCTCCCTCCAAATAAATTGGGGAGAGATGCCTGGCTGAAAAAGAGCACACCTGAGGTACCCTGGGAGATATGCAGTGTATTTAAATGAGTCACATCCCACACATCCTGAAACGACTGTCCCATGTCCATTACAACTATACTGATTTGACTAGTCTGTGGCACCTAGTGACTAAAATGGTGCACTGGTGTCAGCCCCAACAGGATTAAAACTCACACAACCAGTGTAATTCAGGACAGCTGCTCTAACAGTGTGACCAAACCAGCTGCTGGTTAGCACTGCTCTCACTGTCTATTACCATATCTCCAAGGGATATCTATCTTGTTGAACTTTGACAGGGATTGTAATCTTGAAAGGACTTCAAGCACAAAGTAATATGTACAGAGGCCTATAAGTTACTGAGGCCAGGTAAGATGAAATAAAACTCAGGTTTTCTGACACACACAAGTAAAAACAAGGTGAAGCACAGTAAATAAAGCAGAAGCAGAGAAAGTAATTTAACAAAGTGACCTGATGACTTGTGTTCGTACTTCTAATCTTATAAAGGATAAAGACAGTGGGCCATATTTACTAGGCAGTGTCCTGTCATTACAGCCTATTCAAATAAATGGACTGTAAGGTGTCTTCCCATGCCAGAAGGTTTTTCATGGCAGAAAACTGCTTATTAGATATGGTTCTCTAGCCAAGGGGTGCGCAAACCTTTCTTGCTGAACCCTCCCTGGCTGCTCTCCTCCATTATCGTGCCACCCCTACCTCGGTGCGGCATCAAATGACGTAGCGGGGTCATGTGACGTCACACCACGTGAAGTCATTTGACGTCACGAGACGATGGCAACCGTGACGTCACATGACCCTGCAGCGTCATTCGGCTAGTGCACTACCCTGAGGAAGGTCCCGTTTGTGGGTCTGAAACGTTGGTGATTTGAGTCTTATTTTTCTACAACATATCTTCTACGATTCAAACCTGAGTGTTGTCTGCTGATTCCCGTGCGGACGGTATCGTATGCTTATTAATTTGTTATGGGACATGCACCTACTGCATTGTGTTACAATTGGAGTGCCGGCTGTTCTCACACACACACACACACACACACACACACACACACACACACACACACACACACACACACACACACACACACACACACACACACACACACACACACACACACACACACACACACACACACACACACACACAAAATATACATACTGGCTAAATAAATTTGTATTTTGCAAAATCCGTGGAGCCTCTACTTCTCTGTTTTGAATACATACACATACACTCAGATGTAGCAATGTTTAGTGTCCTAGGTGCCGCTGCCACGAGCGGCAGTCACGGCACAGAAGGATTAACACGGGGGGGGGGCATACAGGAGAATGGACCCCAAGGAACTTCATCGCAGCAAACACGGTCCCTGGAACCGCAGACGTTTGCTTGTTTGTCCGTGGTGCCAAGGATAGGTAGTATTGCTACATCTGTACACGTGCACGTGCGCACACACACTTCTACATGCCTTATTCTCAACTATATAACAACCTATAATGATCTATAGAATTGACAGGAGGGTGCAAATAAAAATATTCCCATTTCTCAGTGCTATCCATGATTTCATGTTAAATACTATACAGTCAGTTGCTTATTACTGTATATTAAAACATTAGCTGTGTAATAATCTTGTGTATGAAAAGGTTGCATCACTCTACCTCTTAAACCAAAGGGAGTTGGGTCACTCTTTACTTCATGGCGCTTAGCTTTTTTGTCAGGGCTGGTAGGACAAGCTGCAGAAGGATTAACAGGTAAAAACATAGAAGACAGATATTGAAGAATCGGAAAGGACAGGAAGATCATTCTGCAAATTAAATACCTTTGAGTTTATCCAAGGATGGTTAGTAGGTGTCGGTTTTCACACCCTTCATTCATTTCTTAATAGTAAAGCAGCATGTGTGGACTCAGAATAACTATATTAGTGAGGCCAGCATTTCTTATCCTCCTACAAAGGTGCACTGTTGAGTTTAAATCCTATACCCTTTGTGGGCTAGGAAAATGTTTATGCCAACATAGTGAGCCATACAGTATATGCTCTTGTACTTTTAATAACATCTTGTAAGTTCCTTATACAGATGCAAAAAAAAACATCTGTGGCATAATTTTCATACAGTTTGAGATGAAACATTTCAGTTTGGTAAGCTTTCTTGCACATGGCTTGGAGTCAGGAATTTCATAAATTTGCCAATATTGCAATCCTAACATAGTTAATACATGTGGTATATGGTTACTCATTTCTTCGTTTAATAATTCTGAGGTATGGTATATCATGGAGGAGGGAACAGATTTATCACAGCTTGAAATTTAGAACAAACTGTGGTGAATTTGGAACATAAAATTTCAAGTGCATTGTTTAGAATTCACAAAATGACATGTTAGTATATTCGGAATAATTCAAAAATATAAGCGGAATTCAAGTAACCACTTATTTCTTTACAAAATAAATCCTCAGACTACTGTGTGTTGATATTTACCATGGCAGACAGCTCTACTTCAGTAATTGTGTTTTTTTTAAGTTACTTTTCAGTGGCACATACAGTACTGAAGTTGCAATATCCAGTATGTATTACTAGTTCTTGTGTTTCTAGTAGTTGTTAATGCTTATCCACAGCCACTATAGAAATTCCAGCCAAAATACTGCCAAGATTAGATGGCAGACTCAACCAAAAGGTAAGCTCAAAGATCCATACAATATCCTCGATGTGTGTTTTTAAATAAATCAGTTCTGTACTGTAGTATTAGATAATACTTACTATGTTGAATTTTTTCACTCAATGCCATTTTTAATGTTTTAATATACTGAGCATCCTTTGATTTCTATAGCAGGATTTAGCACTTCCCCAGCAGTGCAAGAGTTTTGTAACACTTTCCTGTTTGTGATCATTTGTTGCCAATATTCCCAGCAGTTTGAGCTGCAAACTGTAACAATAGATAATGTTACCTTGGTCATATAAGAATACATTGTAGCTGCTGAGCTACACTGACTGAAGGATTGATTTGAAACTGAAAAGGCAGCCATTTAGTAAACCTCGGGAAGCAGGATTTTGCTGATCGATAACAGGAGACTGAATCAATCGGCAGTTAAGGTAATTACAGTAGTTTACAATAAAGGTAACCAAAAATGCTGCATATATATATATATATAATTTATTTTTTTTAAAGCTGCTTGGATTGCATCATTAAATTATATACTCTACATTTCATTCCAGAAAGACTCAAAGGTAAGAACATACATGATTTGTTTATACAGTAGTACAACAGAGCTGTTAGATGAATTGATACAATGATTTCATTGAATGAAGAAGTGCCAGTCATAATATGCAGAGATTAGTTAGTTGGCAGGAAGGCTCAATTAATTCTGCAAGAAATATGAATTCTGTTTAAGTAACCTCTTGCTAACCAATAACATATTACAAGATTGTGCAATGCATTGGTTGCAATGCCACCAGCAGTGAGGCATTGATTTTGCTACACCGATAGCTAGAATTTCTTGTGCTCGAGTCCAGCACACCCCCTTGCTATCTTGTACTGCTGACCACTTTGATGCAAGTAATACCGTGCGTATAGAAATAAATAACACATCTATGTACTATACTGTATCATGTTTAGTAGAATCTAGCTGGTTTCATTTTACCTTTCTGAGTTTTGAGGTTAGGAAAACCCTGCAAAGTGAAGCGCTTTTTTGACATTGCAGAGGATTCTGAGGTAGGGCTAATAACTGTGCCATCTAGAAAGGAGAGAAATACAGGTACAGAGGACAAAAGAAACAGATCCACGTGGAAGAATAAGAAAATAAAAATAGCAGCAGCAAGAACAGAAATTAAGGAACAGAACACAGACACGAGAGTAAGAGATTTGATAAGGAAGCTTGCAGCAATCCTACTGTAAAAGACCATCAGTAATATTAGATGGGTATAACATGATCTGTTCCCTTGCGTACATGTTTGTTTCTTTACCTCTTTCAGTACATGCATGGAATCTCACCTTTGCCTTTTTCCCGGTACTTTGGTAATGTTGCTACAGAGGTGGCATATCCTTCTGGACTAAGAGGCGGCTCTGCTTTACCATCCTCCTCCAGTTTCTTGATCTTCCCTGACTTGCTTCTCAAAGGACTGGAAAATGGAAGGAAGGAGACCACTCATTCCAATACATTTGTCACAACTTCAGAATTTTTATTACAGCTATCGGAAAAAAACAATGTTAGTTTAAAAACATTTCACATGTTAGGCGACGTATCCAAAGTCTCTGTCATATTACTAAATATTCTTCCAAGGTACAGATCTTAAGTTAACTATGCCTGGTGAAAGCGAGGTGATGTGTACCAACAAAATATATTTCTAATGGCCTTCAAACTATTTTCTTCCAGAGGGACTACAAAAATATTGTAATGCAATATGTTTGTCATATCCAGCAGCAAAATGTTTGTGTCCTGTATGGCTTGTTTTCATGTTAACCCAAGTCTGGGGTAGTGTCACATTAATAGTTGTAGTAGGCAAAGACAGAGACCAACTTTCTAACTCATTGATCCACTCAGGAATAAATCTAGAACTAGACATCTGATTCTATTTTCTTGCCATTTATCCATGTAAACATTATTCCAATGCCACAGAACAGAAACCTCAGACTGGTCCACTCATTAGGGAAGGAGGTATTACTACTGATACACATGACCTTCCTGTCATAAGCTGCAACATAATCACAAGATTTATTACATTAAGTGTGACAGTGTAATATGAGTCAATGGTGCAGTTCATATCTGTAACACATTGTAGCAAATTATATGACATTTGCTTGAACATGGTGCCTTCATATACATACCTGGTACTAGATGGGGTTGGCAAAGGTGAACTGTGAGTTTGATCCAGGGATCTGTGTTGACTGGCTTCTGCAGGAAAAAAATAATCCCCAATATAGATCATGCAGAGCTTATTTCCAGATTGCTGCATGATCACAACTCAAAGCAATAATTGGCTGGAAAAATTGCATAACCTCCACCAAATTGCTCAGAAATGTGGAACACTGGTGCTTCAACAAGGGCACAATTATACTTGCATTTTATACTGCCTGCAATTATTAACTTCTTTAGTGCCGCAGTATGTGTCAGTGTGTTACTCTGCAATACGTGCTGGGACCCCGTCTCTCTAAATGGGGCACATAGGATTCCATCGTTCAGACGTGGATAGGACAGTATGCAAATGTAAAGGAAATGGTTGGACTGCAGCAGATGTTTAAAACACATATCAAACAAATCTTAAAATGACAATGTTGTGCTTTCTTGACAGGAGATCTGTACAGCAGGTAGGAAATGAGAAGAGTTTTTATTTACCTCTGCATGCCTGCAGTTGGCTAGTCAGCACCTTTCTAATTGCATTTACCCATGTAGCCTTTATTTCTGGGGTTGGTGCCTATTGAAAAAGAATGTTGTTTATATGCCAGTCATTTCAATAGCAAACTAGAGCACGTTAAAACAAAAGGAAGGACTGTTGAGGGTAACATTCCATTGTTGTCCTCACCTGTTATGCATTTAACAAGAACATTTGTATTTCAAACGCAATATTAGATACAGATATATACTTCAGAAAACTGCTCCACTGTTGCATCTATTACAGTAAATACTTCTCAGTATAACACTGATTTCTGGTTAAGTTCGAACATTAATTCATTGTATTTGTACACATCTACCTTGAAATATTCTAAAATGTTTAACAACCAAAAGTACTTAACATGAGGTTGCTAAGTTTGATTTTTACTGCAGACATCAAGGACTTTCTGCTCTACCAGTCTCTTGGACTATGGCAGCAGGGCAGCACTGCACTATCGCAACACGTCCCCCATATGTGGCACTATTCTGCGGTTTACTGGGCTCATGCTCAAGTCCCTTAACATTAATATCTCTGGGGCTTCAAAACAAAGTTCTGAACAATAAGTGCCTGGGTAATACTGAAGTTTTTCTTTTAAAAAATTCACAATAGAAATATTGCCTTGTTTAAAACTTGTAAAGCTTTCACCATTAAATTAATTTTAAGAGTACGGTGTGCGCCCCCTCCCCCTCTGAAAATTTTGCACATCCCTGCCTTACTGTATATTTAAGGGCTACAGTTGTAGTGTATCTTGATCACGTTTAAATATTTTGTGATCTAAATATTTAAAATAATCAACATTGTTATTTACAATATCTAATCTGTCCACATACATATGATATATACATATGATATATATACACATATGATATATATATATATATATATATATATATATATACATATGTAGCGGTCATGTAAAATGGCTACAGTCATCTCTCCTGCTGACAGTAAGGCCTGGTAAGTTGTGGGCATGCCAGCAGTAATTATGGAGGTTTGCCCTCACACCCTGGTGGGGTGCCATGTGTATGGATGGGAGTGGTCACATGCTCTGACTCCATGGTTAGTGATGTCAGAGGTGTGTCAGCTTCCAGAGTGTACATAAGGCACAGCACTGTGTCTAAAAGTTAGTCCTGTCCTGAGTTCTGCTAAGTTCTGTAGTTCTATCTGAGACCTGAGTTCAGAGCAGTTCTGCCAAGTTCAAGTTCAAGTAGTCAAGACAGTTATGTTCTAATAGCTGCAGTAGGAGTCTGTGTCCAGGGACCTGCCGCAGAATAAAGATATCCCGGCTGGGATAGGGAATCCCTGATCAAGGTGACATACCTTTTAAAGGGAAGCACGGGCACCATGATGGGCTAGAGACACCCCATTGTGGAGGGCAACTAGCCCACCGTATCAATAAAGATGAAGCTGATCACAGAAACCCTCGTGTGTAAGAGTCAAGTGATTGCACAGGGGGCTGCACCACCGAGGAGTTCCTCACCAGGACCATCCCCAAGTGACCGAAGGGACCCTGATGAGGTGGAGGCGCTGCACTGGAACTAGGTAGGACTCAGCACACTACCTCAGCTGCCTGTCTGGACGGGTCCTCCCCACACACCATCATGCGGGAGACTCAGGAGTCCTGTTGCCAACAGGTGCACCACCAGACACTACCACACTGTAATGGGGACCGGTTAGACCACAGGGGCCAATGTGAGATTGGGTGGGTCAGGCCGGGCCAGAAACACCGTTACATATATATATATATATATATATATATATATATATATATATATATATATATATATACACACACACACACACACACACACACACACACACACACACACACACACACACACACACACACACCGAGATTATATGTCCCTTTATACAAAGGTGCCACAGGGATCGGTTAGCAGAACACTTAAGAACACCTAAGACATTGAATAAAATGTGGATCCATATGCCTTGTAATCCAGGGAGAACACATGCAATAAGTCTCTCTGGAATTCTGTGTTTGAAATCCACACACTTTCTCCTGTAACTTTGCAAAGCACTCTTTGATCACAGTACAGCTGTTGCATGGATTTGTCTGAATGCTCTTACATTCCTTTTAACGATCATGTTTTATTAAGTGTATTTTTATTTGAAAGAAACACATGCTTAATAGCCTCCTGTGGAAGGTTAACTACAGAAAGCTCAATTACCTGAACAATGTAAACTTCTTCCCTTGCATTGTACCAGATTTCAAATTTCTTATTGTCGCCTTTTACATTCTCTGTTATTCCAACAGCAGTCATCTGTGAAACAAAAAAGCAGAAGTGAACATTATCCCCATTATAGTAGAGACCGTATTTATGCATTAACTTTACAGTTTGGTTCGATCTCATTATAGAATACACCGATACTCCATTATGTTTGTTGTCATGGTAACCAGGAATTACTAATTAGAAGCATTTAAAAAAAGAAGGGATAGACAGCACTCAAATAAATGCTAGAGAATAAATGCAGGCTGCCAAGGGAACACGGAGGGCCCTCCAAAATACTAGCAAGGAACAAAATAGGGGGTTCCAGCACTCACTGAGTATCAAAAATACCAAACGTAGGGATATGCCAAATAGAAAAAGTAAATTATAGAAGCACAAGATATAACAATTGGGACTATGTCCTACATGTGAGCAGCAAGATAGCACACAAAATGACCCTAAATGCAAAAGTGCAGGGGAAGGGAGAAAGGGGAAGGGAGAAAGTCAAGGAAAACCACAAAGGGAACGTATGGAGGAGGGGGGGTTGTTGGGGAGAGAAGAGGGACATTAGGGGGGCAATGTTTAGGGGGAACGACTCCTTCCTCAGGCCCGTTCCATTTATATATATATAGTGTTGCTTACACATTCAATTTTTTCCCCCATTACCTAAAGATGCAGCCACAAGTATCTGAACACTTGCCTTGGAAAATCTAGGGCAATTTCCCCCCGGGGGAGGGGGGATGAGACGACATGTGCCGGCAGCGGGGAGATATGTACCAACAGGGGGGAAGGGGCGGGGAAATGTGCCGGCAGTGAGGTGACATGCCACAGCAGCACGGAGAGATGTGTCGGCAGCAGAGGGGGGGTGGGGAGGGGGTGGGGACATGTTCTGGCAGTGGGGGGAGACACACACACAGACACACACAGACAGACAGACAAATCTCACCCCGCACTACATCCAGCAGCTGGGGGAGGGGGGGGGGGGGGCGGGGAGATGTATTCAATATTACATTCCCGACACAAAAGATAGTAATAATAATAAGACTACTTGGTAAGCAAGAGCTTATATGTTTGGATAATTTAACCCAGAAATAAAGGCGAGTATGGAGTGTTAGGGATGACCCACATCATCATATGCGTGATATGGTTGGGTTTTATGGGACTGGAAGTACTCCAGTACTAATAGTGCAGTGAAACATGGACGCTCTGAAAACGCTTCTATCCTGCTCCTCAGTAGAGATGGGCAATTTTTTTGGGCAGATTTGGATCTGCTTTAGATCGGCGGGTTCCTTTGGGCCGCAGATTAGTATTCACCTTTTGCAGTCTTTTTTTGTTATATATATAGATCCTTGAGAAAGTCACCTAGAGTGACGAAACGCGTTGGACGTCATCACGTAGCAGCGCAGCAACGCAGTGATGCGGGCACGTCTTGTGCGAAGCAACCAGGAAGCAACCAGGATCACTTGTTCCATCACATCTGGGGATAGAGACACCCGTCTTCATATATACATCCGGTGCCGCTGCAAAGACTCAGATGCTGGAAGCCTCATCTCAAACTGAGGTCTGACACGTAGGAAGTGATTTTGTGCCACAGGAGGGAATTGATTTTTCAGCATCAGAACAACACCAGTTTAACCGGAACGCACGCTGAGGTCTATTCTGTGTTTCAACAGATGTAACAGGTCTGTCACCAGCACACCCACATCACCATTGAGAAGGGACATTCTCTAGTGGGTGTTTACTGTTCCTTACTGGGCTATCATCAGCCATATGGACTGTCATTGACATTCACCACTGTTGGCCTTTTTCCCCCATATTATCTTGCTTGCTTGCTCCACATCCCCTTCCATATGTCACTTGCTTATTGCTGCTATCTGCTTGTACTAGACATATTATTGCTTTTTAATCACACCAGTTTACTACTAGTCTTTTTGGCTACTCTGGTCATTTAATAAAATGCAATCATATGGAAATGGCACTTCTTTTTCTCCTGTTTACTGTTTACAGTTAGTCAGGCTTGACCACACAGAAGCTTCGCCTATTCCGTACAGACTGACCCTATGCTATAATCAATTGATGCTCACATTATTCACTTGCTACACTTATTTAATGCTTTTTTTACACTACACATATATAGAATTAATTTGCACATTTTAACACTATCATTCACTCACTACCGCTACTAATTGTTTCTGTGTTTTATATATATATATATATATATATATATATATATATATATATATATATATATATATATATATATATATATATATATACATACACACAGTAGAGGCAACTCTTATTCGAACAAAAACCAGTGGCAATTCCCCAAAAAACCCAGGAAACACCCAGGTACATTCTGAATACATGCCTTAAAGTTTCCTTAAACTAGCCCCAGCATTTCTGCATTGATTAATGGCCTATCAGATTAACAGCGGAGGTCCCTGGCAGTCCCATTCAAACTGAATTGGACTGCCAGGGATCCCTGCTGTGTTAATCCTATGGGTCGTTAGTCAATGCAGAAATGCCTTAAACGTGCCTCAAACTAGCCCAGCACATACCCAGCACATACCCAGAATGTAACCCGGCTAGTTTACGGCAAATGTTAGAATAAACGTTGCCTCTACTGTATATAGGTTTTATATATATATTTGTAGCATCGCCGGAAGAAGAGATCAGTGTGTCTCGAAAGCTCGCACAAATAAAAGCATTTCGTTAGCCACAGAATGGTATCGTCTATTTATTTTTTGATTATTGAAGCTCGGCTAACACGGTACTGATACATATATATATATATACTGATACATATATATATATATATATATAATCCAAAATGAATAGACAATACCGTTCTGTGGCTAACAAAATGCTTTTATTTGTGCAAGCTTTTGAGATACAGGATTTACTTAAAAACAGTGTCTCTAGGAATGTTATCTGTGTTTGTCCCTCCCCCGTGTGTAGATGCGATTTATGGCTAGAGGTGTTAAATGGTCCCTGAATGTTAGTGATGTAAGAGTGTGTGTCTATGTAAATATAAATGAATAAAGAGCCCACAGTGTATACAGTGCTTTACAAAAGGTGTGTGTGGAGTGGGAGTGTATATTAATGGTGTGGGTAGGTGTGGAAATGTGAGAGATAGTGTTGCATTACTAAAAGTGTGTGTAGATACTATCTGGTCCCTATTGGTATATAGGGATGGAATAACATGGAGTATTTGTATGTGTAAGAGACAGCTGTGTGTGCATACATATAGCGCAGTATGTATAGACATGGCCTTTAGTACTCATGGGAAGAGAGTTCACTTGTGTCAGTAATGACTCATAAAATTTCGGTCTCTGTTTAGGCCACCGCGAAGTGTCCCGAACAGTTGCATAAATTGGTATTCATACAACTGTCTCTCTTTCGGTGTTTTAAGATTACCTTTGAGTATAGCCACCATCAGATCATTCATCTTCTGGCCAGAGTCAGAGAAATGTTCGCCAACAGGACTGTCTCTTGTTCCACGTGTGATGCTGTGGCGATGCAGGTTCATTCTCTTGTTTAGCCCCTGTCCCGTCTCACCTATGTAGTAGCAGCCCCCTGGGCATTTCATGCACATGATGAGGTACACAACATTGCTGGAGGAACAGGTGAACCTTCCTCTGATTTTGTACTCCAGATTCCTGTGTGGTATTTGTATTGTGTCCGCTGTGTGGAGCATTGCGCAGGTTTTACGCCCTGGCATGGTCTCGTTCCGCATTCAGTTGTACTACTGAATACTTTACTTCTCACCATAATTTTCTTGAGATTATGAGGTTGTCTGTATGATAATAAGGGTGTTTCAGGGAAGACCTGTTGCAGTCTTGTATCTTCCTGGAGGATGGGTTGTAGTTCGCTGGCGATCTTGCGTAGGGCTTCTAGGTGTGGGTTATATGTGACCACCAAAGGTACCCCTGTCGCTTGTCTCTTTCTGTTTGTATTCAAGGAGATCACTTATTGGTATTCTGGTGGCTTTGTGAATTTGCTGGTGTGTGTCGGGTGGAAGCTGTTGTCCCTCAAATAGCTGGCTCTGTCTGTAGGTTTGCGGTATACAGAAGTCTGTAGTTGGTTGTTCTTTATGGTGATGGTGGTATCTAGGAAATATACTTCGTCTGGGGAATGGGTGAGTTTGAGGTTGATGATCGGGTGGAACGTTTTGAAGTTCTAATGGAACTGTAGGAGGTCCTGTTCGCCAGAGGTCCAAATCAGGAGGATGTCATCGATATAGCAAAGGTATGTAAGGGGTTTCAAGTGACATGTGGAAAGAAAGTCACTTTCCAGTTTTGCGCAGAACAGATTGACATACTGTGGCGCCATCCGAGTGCCCAGAACGGTCCCGGTTCTCTGGAGGTATGTGTCATTTCCAAATGTGAAGTAGTTATGGGTCAGAATAAATTCAATGCATTTAGTCACTGTCTCTGTGAGTGGCTTCTGCGGTCCCAGAAAGTATCTGCAGGCTGAAATCCCATCCTCGTGGGGGATGTTCGTATAAAGTGACTCTACGTCCATGGTTGCTAGTAGTGTTCCTGTTGGGAGGGGGCCAATGGCATTTAGTTTGTTTAGCAGGTCCGTGGTGTCCTGGATATAGCTGGGTGTGTTCCTGACAAGTGGTTTTAGAATGCCCTCCACCCAGTCAGAAATATTCTCAGTAAGTGTGACAGATTTAGAGATAATTGGGCGCCCAGGGTTACCCTCTTTGTGCATCTTAGGGAGCATATAGAATGTGCCAAATAACACAGATAACAAAATAGCAGTTTTGTATTAATCTGCGCAGATTTAAACTGTAATAATCCGTCAGCGGACATTAGGTAACTAAGGATGTACAGTATTACTATAGCAATCCCTTCCAGGGACATATATGAGAAGTCAAATGTGTGCAGCAGTTATAGGATTCAGGTACATTATATGGATTAGGCTTTGTAAGTGTCCAGACTGTGATATGCAGACTTACATTTAAGGAATGTTTGTAGCTGTAAGATGGCGCCTTCTCGTATCCCTCCCCATTTTCTTCCCTCTTCTTGCAGAACAGCACTGCCTTCTCATGCAGAAACAAGTGTCTTTGCATTGGCTTAAACCTGGCGAGGTCCTTTACTTTCGAATGGCCTTTCTTATGATCTGTCCAGACACTAAACGATCCTTGCATCAAAAGTTTGCCAAGGTCATTTAGGTTACCCTAAGAAAGAGTTGGAGAGTAATTTATCCTCTGGGTCAGACCACATTGCAACCATCTGTTTTGAGCAACATTAAAAACACTCACAAAAAAATAAAGAGACCCAGTGGTCTTTTTGGCCTGATTCTAATCAAACACTGGTTGTTCACGTTTGCATATTGTGTAATTGTTACATTTCTGTGTATGGTAACACCTCAGCTGGATTCCAGTAACTATCATGAATGTTACATTTCTCAAGTGAGTCAGATATACTTGCCAAAAACGATGGATTACGCCAGAAGTGCGCAAAGTGGGGGGCGAGCTCCCCCGGGGGGGCAGGAGAATTTCCAGCGGGGGAGCTGCAGCTACAGAGGTCATTTAAATTAAATTCTGGGGGGACCGCGCGAGGCCTCTGCAGCTTCTCCTACCTTATCTTCGGCGATGTATCGCCATGGTAACCGGCGGCACGTGACGTCACGTTGCCATGGCAACGTGAAGTAACACAACCCCGCAATGTCATTCGACGCTGGAGCCGAGGAGGAGGGGGCACGAGCCAGGAGGTATGCAGGCAGGGGGGGGTGCAATTTAAACCCCTGGATTACGCAGTTGCCAAGCAAGGTTTTTACAATGTGCACGTGGATAAAGGATTCATTATGAAAAGTACCCCTAATTCTTGTGGCGAGCCATTATTTATTTATATTATTCATCCGGGGTAACATTTTAACATAACGAATACAACTACTTTTTATTTAAAAACAAAAAACTTACAGTTCCACTTTCTATTGAAAGAAAAAGCCATTTGTTTTCAAAATTATATTGTCATTACTGTTTCTAGAGATTCAAAATTTTAGAAAATGCCTATAACGACATAAAAAAATTGCTTTTCCCCAATGTGTGAAAGGTTTATGACGTCTTGAAATTAGGGGCCACTAATAAAATAGGACCACTAATATTGAGGTCACTTTCCAACTGGCTAGAAGGATTTATAATATAAATGTAAAGAGTGTACTTATCTAAAATATACGTGTATAAAGGTACATCGTTTTGATAGGCACGTGGACATAGAGAACATAAGATTCTTGTTTTGAAAACCATGCTACAGTCAACGATTATGTTTGGCTAACAAGAAAAGAATAATAACAATTGAGAAGTCTCCCACGCCTTCTAAAACTCAATATTAAGAAAGTGTATCCATATGATAGAGGATGATAGACAGAAATAGAAAGGTAACGTGTATGACTTGCCTCGTATCCAGTGATGGCTATCTGATGCATGGAATCATTGACGGCTTTAAGAATGCCCAGGATAGAGGTCAGTGCTTCTTGCAGGTCCTCGGCTCCTTCACAGTTCTTGCTGTACTTCAGCATTTCCTGAGACAAAAACAAGACCCCAGGGAGCACAGACACACATTTACATGCTAGAACACAGATAGCAGCAATCGCTTAATTACATGTTCTATAACCTTCATATTAAAATATACAAATAATCAATGGTGGCTATATTTCTTAATAAAAAAAATGTGATTTGGGGAAAACTCACCCACTACATTTGAGAACGTATCCCTATAGCTTTTCAGTGGTCACATGCTCTTATCTTTAGAGAAAACTTAATGTGAAGTAACCCAGAGACCAAGGGGATGATTCACTGAAGGTCGATAGATGAGGAAATTGACATTATCTGTATTTTTAATGTCAAATTTTATTTATTGCTCTATTTGCACGGGGCGATATGCCAGCGTTATTTTTAATGGTAGAGTATGCAAATGAGCATGCACATGTATGAACATTAAGAATCAATGGCTAATTACTTATTCCCATGCTATTGACTAAACTCTGATACCTGACGATATCAGCCTACTGCCCAAAAATAAATCTATATTACATCACCTACCCCAGGCTGGTGTTAGGGGGTGGGGGAGGGGTGTGTGTGTGTGTGTGTGTGTGTCACTATGGGAGATAGTGATGTACAGTATCTGAGGCTGCCAAAGCTTCGCAAGTGAATTCTTTTAGGCACAAAAAGGGTTAATATAAAATAAACTAAAAAAGCATGACATCTATACTGTATGTACAAATGTTAAGCATTTATTAGCCAAGTGGCCAGCTAGTCACGATCTTCTAAGCGGTTAAACTGTTAAGACGTTATACAGTATACAATATATATATTGGTCGACAAATCACCAAAAATTCTACTCGCCGAACAAAAAAATCTACTCGCCACCTAGTACCACACGTGTGCTGCTTGGGCCAATAGGAGTTCGCCACGATGTTAAATCCACTCACCCGGGGCGTGCAAATGTATAGGTTTGTCGAACACTGTAATATATATATATATATGTATATATATGTGTGTGTGTGTGTGTGTGTGTGTGTGTGTGTGTGTGTGTATATATATATAAATGTACATACAATGAATAACTTCTTATAACTGTACAACGTTATAACAGTTTAACCCCTTAGAAGATCGTGACTAGCTGGCCACTTGGCTACTAAATTCTTAACATTTGTACATACAGTATAGATGTCATGTTTTTTTAGTTTATTTTATATTAACCCCTTTTGTGCCTGAAAGAATTCACTTGCGAAGCTTTGGCAGCCCAGATACTGTACATCACTATCTCCCATAGTGTTTTGTAAGCAATCCAATGAGATAACCCTATGATATAAAAGGGTGATATCTGCCCCCTTCCCCACAATTGCATCGCTAGCGCTGATTGACGCACATTTCTATGACTGACCGCTTATTTTTATCGCATGCATTACTTAATGCTATGTTAACGCACTTGGGAATGAACATCGCAACCCATTTATAATTTCAATCTCTATATGAACACAGTGACTCAACATACACTATAGTTTAAAATTAAAGTGTAAACTTTTTCAACCTTCGAACTTTTTTTTTTTAAGTTCAACTAGTGTATATATATATATATATATATATATATATATATATATATATATATATATATATATATATATATATATATATATATATATATATATAATTGTACCAGATGTAGATCCGGAAAACAGAGACAGCACACAGCCAGGGAGGTACAAAAGCACTGTATTCATAAGAAGTACATGGCACTGCATCCAATGTTTCGGTCATCAGAGCGTGACCTTCCTCAGGGGCGTGCAGTGAATGAGTGCCAGTGAAACACCATAAATACCCACATCAATCAATATATATAAATGAAATAAAGGAAAGCCTCATACTTTGGCTTGAAATTCACTTGGATTTTGAAAATTTGTAATGAAGTTTGACTAGCACCACCAAACAAACTTTGACGTTCGCGAAGTTTGGATTTCAAACCCACGAACGTGCCGATCCTTAGAAAACAACAATAAATGCTTAGGCACAGGGCTGACAGGTACACCACCTGATACCCCATATTGAATGTACACAATATGGCATATAACCTCACGCCACTAAATGCAGCATAAATAAAACTTGGCTTCAATAGGAGTTTCCATGTTATAGTTCCCTGATCGCCACTATTACAGTTTCCTGTATTAACTCTGTTAAAGTGCATTTAAAGATTTTATTTAGGACTTACCTTAATTTATACAGGACATTTCTTATCCAGGACTCTTTCACCTTAGTTTTTAATTCCTAGAAACTTAGCTACAATGCCGTACCAAGGCCAAATGCTAGAAGCAAGGCGCTTCATGGCTAGTAAAGCAGGCAGGAAACTTCAAAGCAAGTACAGTATAACCTGTGGTTTTGACATCAGATATGACAGACTATTTGGACCAAGGACTCTTTATTTTCTTCCCAAGTTAAAGTGTGTCTATAGATGTACATCACACAGGCATATGTACTCATTATACTGAATGTGCTAACAAGCATTTACCCACATACCTTTAACAACAGTTGGTACTTGGTTATCCTCTGCACAGGTTTAAGTAAATAGGAGTCCAGGCTTAGCTTGTGATCCAGTTTCCTCTGACATTCCTACAGTGCCAAATGTAGGAGACACACACAAAAAAAAAATGATGATTCATTTTATTACCATATTCCAACTGGTTATACTCAAAGGTAAATTGAAATTCATTCACTCAACAGTTTTGTGACTACCTGAAAAAATGTTGCATCTGAGCACTGTCTCCATAAACTCTCTGACCGTGGCTTGTTCTGGCAGTATCTCTCATATATCTGAAAATCTTCCATCTATGTTGGGATAAACAATAATATAAGTGTAAAGTTACATACCAATTATATCCTGAGTGTCACATTGGGGTATTTTTATTGGGTTGTAGTGAATGGGTTTCTTTTTTTTCTTTACATTTGATTTTTATTTTACTATTATGTATACTTTGAAACAGTCCATGGATTGGCAATGGTAAACTGTGACGCAGTAACAGGAGAGTCAGCAATGCACTATGTTCAGACGCACAGCACACAACTAAAATGTGCCTGTTTACTAAAATATAGGGTTCTAAAGAAATGGTGCGAATGTGTGTAACATTGTTGTAATGTATATACTTTTACCTAGATTAACTGATCCTTGGAATCGCTTTTTAATGTAAAGCATATATTGTTATAGGGATGAAGGAGTGGCTCAGGGCCTCCTTGTGACCTTGGGCAAGTCATATTATCTCCCTGTGTCTCAGGCACAAAAAATAGACTAAGCTCTACGGGGCAGTGACTGGTGCCTGCAAGTATTCTATGTACAGCAATGCATATACTTTCAGCGCTACACAAGAAAGAACTTACTATATTCGAGAGATTATGTGGTATATAACATTTTGTAGTTCTGAACACATGTTTACAGTATATAATGTTGTAGTTTGACTAAACAATCTCAATCAAATATCTTGTATTATTTTAACACGTGGTATGTACAGTATGTTACCGACATGTATACCACTTGTAAATGTGTCACACAAATGATTCGGTATGGCACAGCTGGGAAAGCATCTGATATGATGAACAATGTTGCATACCAAGATCAAAGATAAAACGGTCCTTCCCACTGCTGAAAGCCCATGGTTAAATAGAAGGCAAATGTTGTTTTCCTTCACATAAATTACACATTTTCATGGCAGTTTTCCTCACCACAGAAAGATTAATTTATTCAGTCGGCAGATGTTAATAGATCTGGTCTAACTGGTGTTAAACTTACCCTTTCTAGAAAACATCTTCCCACTAGTTCTGGATAGTCAATGTAATTTTCCAGTTCTCTCAGGAATATTCTAAAGAAAAAAAACACGTGTTGTCAAATGTGGAGACAAGAACAGATAAAGCGTAATATCCATCCGGTTATATGTTCTTCAATTAAAATGGATGAGCAAATAAAGAAGACTATATGGCAATACAAATCTATGTTGTTGTACAAGGTGTTAAGATACACCTGGCAAGTCTCCAGTAGCAAACAAGCTACACTAAGCACTGCATATCACTGATCTCTTGCATGTAAATGATTTGTACACTAGGTCTCATCTGCAGAGAGAATCTGTGCGGGTTTTTTCCCCTAAGGGGAATAATGTGACATTTTGAAAGTTGAAAAGAGAAATCCAACCTGTTATGAAAATGATAAATTTCTTCCATATTGCCAAACAACACGTCCTTCTTATTTAGAAGCATAGGAGAAATAAGGTGCGTCGCTAAAGGATTCTCCATCTCAGCAGCATAACCCTACAAAGAGCATGGAGGCATTATTTAGACGTGGCAGTTCTTATCCATATACCCAGTTACCTGAAGCAGTATACACAAGATCTTGTAATGGAAAGGTCAGCAATACATTGCCAGATGATGATACATCACTGAGTTCTACATCATCAAATGAAAAAATGTCTCTAAAACATATTTGTCTCCTCTTATTGGCACCTAGACTCATTAAAAAGGCGCAATCCCACATTGGACCTAGTACAGATAAGACTGACATGTTTTAGAGGTGAACAAAACGTGATTGATGCCATTATATATATATATATATATATATATATATATATATATATATATTACAAAAAAAGAAGACAGCGCGGCTCCCATAGCATAATACTGTTGTAAAATTTTAATAATTGCCCAATACCTAGATTACGACCACTCACAATGTTTAAAATGAATACAAGCAAGGATCTCAATATAACTAGGACTTCACCCGTTCCTCCGTCACATACACCAGATCCACGTGTATGGATATCACCAGACCTCCGCCACGAGTGTGCGTCCACACGGATTCACTTCCTGGTTGAAGTCTCGGATGTTTACAGCATACAGCATACAGTGTACCATAACCGAATAGTAGAATCGTCACGGGAAGGGTTTGTTTTAAAATCTTCAACACTGATTAGTCTGACTGAGGACGTTTGCCCATCCTGCATTGAGAGCGTATTTCACCATAAGGACAGAAACAATTAACCGGATGGTGGTGATTATATCACGCAATGCCTATTTTATTTGTACTTTTGTAAGTGCATTTTTATCCCCCCTCTCCCCCTTCCCCTCATTAAATTTACTATTTTACGCTATGGGGCGTGCGCTCTCTCCTCTCTTTTTCTCATATATATATATATATATATATATATATATATATATATATATACACATATATACTGAGTTAAGTTATGGTGAGTAAAAAAAGTGACAAAAATCCTCCACAGCAGCGTTTCCCAAATGGTGGGTCGCGACCCGGCACCGGGCCACGAAAGCAAAATGCCTTGTCGGGGGGCATGGCTAGGACACAGGACACAGGGCAGAGCGGTCGCACTTCTGCTAGGCTCCGTGAAAAACCAAAACTAAAAATCTGCGGCTGCTTAGCTGTGTACTTGTGCAGGACCCCATGCAGAGAAGCAATCAGCAGTAGCTCTGCCTCTAACACTTCCTGCATCTTCACGGCACCAGGTCAGGGGGGAGGGAGGTCATGTGGGTGGGTATGGAAGCCCAGAGCATGCACAAGCTGTGGAACCCTAGCTTCACTCCAGCAAGCCTTGAAGAAGAAGAGAACCTGCCTGCTCCTGCTCCATTGTGTTTCCGACTACAAGGTAAGTGCAGCAGCAGCCCCCCCCCCCCCCGCTTCTCCCCAGCAGGCAGAAAAAAATTAACTAACAATTGCACTGCAAGCACTTTTGGACATTTTATTGCACGGGGACTACTGGAACTGGGTGCCCCAGGTCTCTCTCTCTCTCTCTCTCTTTGCCCTCCTTGTTCTCTCTCTGCCCCCCCCTCCTGGTCTCTCTCTGCCCCCCCCCCCTGGTCTCTCTCTGCCAACCCCTGGTCTCTCTCTGCACCCCCTGGTCTCTCTCTGCCCCCCTCTGGTCTCTCTCTGCCCCCTCCCTGGTCTCTCTCTGCCCCATTCCTGGTCCCTCTCTGCCCCCACCCTGGTATCTCTCTGCCCCCTCCCTGGTCTCTCTCTGCCTCCTCCCTGGTCTCTCTCTGCCCCCCCCTGGTCTCCTTCTGCTCCCTCCCTGGTCTCTCTCTGCTCCCTCCCTGGTCTCTTTCTGCCCCCTCCCTGGTCTCTCTCTGCCCCTCCCTGGTCTCTCTCTGCCCCCTCCCTGGTCTCTCTCTGCCCCCTCCCTGGTCTCTCTCTGCCCCCTCCCTGGTCTCTCTCTGCCCCTTCCCTGTCTCTCTCTGCCCCCTCCCTGGTCTCTCTCTGCCCCCTCCCTGTCTCTCTGCCCCTTCCCTGGTCTCTCTCTGCCCCACCCCTCGTCTCCCTCTGCCCCCTCCCTGGTCTCTCTCTGCCCCCCCCTGGTCTCTCTCTGCCCCCCCCTGGTCTCTCTCTGCCCCCCCCCTGGTCTCTCTCTGCCCCCCCTAGTCTCTCTCTGCCCCCCCTAGTCTCTCTCTGCACCCCCTGGTCTCTCTCTGCCCCATTCCTGGTCCCTCTCTGCCCCCACCCTGGTATCTCTCTGCCCCCTCCCTGGTCTCTCTCTCTGCCCCCTCCCTGGTCTCTCTCTGCCCTCCCCCTGGTGTCCCTCTGCTCCCTCCCTGATCTCTCTCTGCCCCCTGGTCTCTCTCTGCCCCCTCCCTGGTCTCTCTCTGCCCCCTCCCTGGTCTCTCTCTGCCCCCTCCCTGGTCTCTCTCTGCCCCCTCCCTGGTCTCTCTCTGCCCCCTCCCTGGTCTCTCTCTCTGCCCCCTCCCTGTCTCTCTCTGCCCCCTCCCTGGTCTCTCTCTGCCCCCTCCCTGGTCTCTCTCTGCCCCCTCCCTGGTCTCTCTCTGCCCCCTCCCTGGTCTCTCTCTGCCCCCTCCCTGGTCTCTCTCTGCCCCCTCCCTGTCTCTCTCTGCCCCCTCCCTGTCTCTCTCTGCCCCCTCCCTGTCTCTCTCTGCCCCCTCCCTGTCTCTCTCTGCCCCCTCCCTGTCTCTCTCTGCCCCCCTGGTCTCTCTCTGTCCCCCTCCCTGGTCTCTCTCTGCCCCCTCCCTGGTCTCTCTCTGCCCCCTCCCTGGTCTCTCTCTGCCCCCTCCCTGGTCTCTCTCTGCCCCCTCCCTGGTCTCTCCCTGGTCTCTCTCTGCCCCCTCCCTGGTCTCTCTCTGCCCCCCTCTGCTCCCTCCCTGGTCTCTCTCTGCCCCCTCCCTGGTCTCTCTCTCTGCCCCCTCCCTGTCTCTCTCTGCCCCGTCCCTGGTCTCTCTCTGCCCCCTCCCGGTCTCTCTCTGCCCCCTCCCTGTCTATCTCTGCCCCCTCCCTGTCTCTCTCTGCCCCCCTGGTCTCTCTCTGCCCTCCCCTGGTCTCTCTCTGTCCCCCTCCCTGGTCTCTCTCTGCCCCCTCCCTGCCCCCTCCCTGGTCTCTCTGCCCTCTCCCTGGTCTCTCTCTGCCCCCTCCCTGGTCTCTCTCTGCCCTCTCCCTGGTCTCTCTCTGTCCCCCCCCCGGTCTCTCTCTGCCCCCCCCCCGGTCTCTCTGTATGGACATTCTTATCTGTTTTATTTTACCTATAGGCCAGTATAGGCGATAAATTTTTTAGTAGGGCACGAAGTAGAAGTATAAAAATAACCGGGCCATGGAAAAAAAAGTTTGGGAAACCCTGCTCCACAGCAAAGCAAATATGCAAATGTAAATACAACTGTATGCTCATCTGCATGTCTTAGGCAGGTCTGCAACCCCGCCTTTCACCATTATCACCCAGCAGACAGCACTTCCACTGCAGCAAGGGATTCTGGGAATCCCAGAATCCCTTACTGCTGTGGAAGTGCTGTGTGCTGGGTGATAATGGTGAAAGGCGGGGTTGCAGACCTGCCTAAGACATGCAGATGAGCATACAGTTGTATTTACATTTGTATATATAATCCACAGAAGCAGCCGGCACTCCACTTGCAAGTAGAAAAAATTGGGTGCGTGTCCCAATAATAAACCATACGATACCGTTTGAAGCACGAGATCAGGAGACAGCACTCTGGTAAGTTTTATCACAAGTTTTTGTATTGAAAAAGACACATAAACCGACGTTTCGGTCCACCAGTGGGACCTTTCTGACCACCTCGTATGGTTTATATATATATGTATGTATGGCAAGTATTTGTACATCATTTCTTAGACCATGTTTGAAAAACAGAAGTATGAGGTACAATAATCACACTCTTATTCCTGTCTTGCAATTCTATTACCATTGTCTCCTTTCCTAGTTTGTCTCACCATATGGCACAGCTGGCCTTAAACCTGAAGAGATTCTCATTGGAATGGAGTTTGCAAGGAAGTCACTCAAAATGATTAGTTGCAACATACCTATATTGGTCCGTTTTGTTTTTAATGGCACCAATCTATTTTTTTCCCCTATGAAACCTATAATGTACATAAGGTCACTTTGGTGAGGGGGGACTGCCCTTTAAACAGGCATTTCTGGAAAAGTGAAGGAATATTATATATACATATCAAGAAATTACAAAACTCCAAGACACCAAAAGTTGTGTCCCTGGTTCCCGAGATACTGACTGGGAAAAGTGCCACCAGTACTTCATGGATATTTCAATTCCCCCACATCCCAAGGGCCAATAGTACACCTCCATGTTGTTTCCCTGGAGGGCACAGGACCACACAGCCCCCAGTGGCAATCATCTTGGGAACCAGGGAGTCCCCTGACCTGAAAATACAGCATTTCAGCTCCAAGGACCCTAACGTCGAAAAACATTTTTTTTTAAAAAGGGGGATGTAAGGGGTGGCAAAAAAGAGCTGCCCCTTTCTAGTCATTAAAGAAAATAACATTGTGTTAATCATGTTTTATTGTCTTTAAAATATTGGTGTTAATATTTATTTGTGGGAAGTAAAATTGCTAATGAGCCAATTAGGGCATGGATCATATTTATTCCACATTCACTAAGCAGTCAGTACTATTGTTCAGGTTAGGAAATTACACTATATTATTTAAGAATCACTTAAGGGTTAATATTGGTAACAAATTGCAGAATTCAGAAAAAAAAGTTATTGTGGAGCATTTTGTTTCCTTTTCCAAAATGTTTTTTTTTCTCCTTCAGTTGAAGCCACATTGTTGGGATCAGAAAGGAAAGAAAGATCAAGCCTGAAACAGCGTTAATTATAACAAAGATAGTGTATTCTGCCATGTGGTACCCATTAGAAGTAACCCAAGAAACCCTGGGTTAGAGAATTATGCGAGTGTAGGGTTACTTACAAATGAAGTACATTAGGGAGCTCTAAAAAAAATAAAAACGTCTATTATTCTATACAGAAAAGTACAGTTCTAAGTTGCTTACAAAAGTTTATTCTTACAGTCATAGTGCGAGAAAGTTGAAACATATTTGCAATCGAACTTTGAAAAACTTTTCATTGGCCACAGGATTTTAAAATGTGGCGAACACACATTTTACAAGTAGATACAAAGTTCTAAGAGTTTCAGAAAAGTGCTTTTTTTTAATAAATTCTCAGACTGTCTTTCATTTTTATCGTTAACATTAGTTGGAATCAGTCACAAGAATATTAGTGCAGGAATCTGCCCAATGTTCCTTAGAATTTCAGTAATAAAAGCTAGAGGCGAGAAAACCCACAAACGCCACATTAACACTTTACTTCGGAAGAGATGCCGTTGTACTCCTACACTGACCAAATAAACCGGTTGTACTTATGCTGTATACAGTACCTCAAGAACAGACAGCAATTCCTCCACATAAACTCGTTCTGTCTCAATAAGTTCATTGATGACATGCCTGGAAACATAAGCAGCAGAAGGGAAGAACGTTTGTTACCACCGTTTCAAACCTCCTTTATCAATGGTCAGACTTGACAATCATTCTGTAATACTCTACTTGAGCGACAATTCAAATGAAATCTATTGACTGACAAATACTTTTGCAATGTTATTTTGTTACCTAACCAGAATCATGTCTACATAAGTGGTGGGCAGTGTAAGCTATTAAGGGACCCTCCGCTTTGGACTCACCCAAAAGAACAATAACATATCAAAGCCCCCAAAATGCTCAGTTCGCCTGTTTAAATGTGTTAATTATATTCAAGCAATATCCTACATGTGTTTTTTTGTTTTTAATAAATCAGTTCTGTACTATGAGAAAATACTTGTACCATTAAAAAAAAAATGTTTTAAAGACATTTTTTAATGTTTCTAATGTACAGTGTAGAAAGCATTTCCAAAGTGGCAGTCCCCATCCCCATCTGATAGGCTCTGGCTCTTGAGCCCACCCTCTCTCTAGCAGTGCACCAATTGTATCTAGTAACTGCCCAGTCAATCATATTACAAGAAATACATTGCCCATAATACTGAATTAAATAACCCTGAGCAAGAGATCGATTACAGGAGAATGGATCGATCTGCAGCTTAGCTAATCACTTGTCAGTGTGCAGATTGTATTGATGCACTTATTGATTCACTTATTGAATGGGAAAATAATTTTTATTTTTTTAAATGACAGCTTGAACTGCAGCTTTAACCTACGTTAAAGCCTGTTAATCATATCCCAGTATTCACTATGGCAGTGGTGTTCAACTCTTGTCCTCAAGACCCCTCCCCCAACAGGCCAGGTTTCGTTAACTCAAGGAAAATAACATACACAGATCAGGGGCGCGCAAACTTTTTTTTTTGCGGCGCGGTCGTGTGACATCATGTGACCCACGGCGTCATTTGACGTCACGTTACCAGGGCAACCGTGATGTCACATGACCCTACGGCATCATTTGACGCTGCATTGCCATGGTCACGCGTCCTGAATCCCAGTAAGCAGATGTTGCAGAGGCCTCGCGCAGTCCCCCGGCATTTAATTTAACCTCTGCAACCGACTGCGCCCCCCTAAAAAATCTGGCGCCCCCCAGTTGGCACACCGCTGTTTTAGGTAACGTGACATTATTTTCCCTGATTTAACAGAGCTTATGGCATCTAGGCCTGAGAGTATAGCGCTGAACATGTCAGTACAAAGGAAACAACATTTACAGTCATAGTATGAAGTTTTACACAGGATGATATTGTCATGATCGGGGTATGAGGGGTTAATGGGATCTGTGTATATGTTGATCTGCATCCCCCTGCTTCCGCAGAATTGTCCCAAGTCTTAGATTTATTTCCCCAGCAGTCTGTGTTATATTCCTGTATGTGTATAAATCATGTTGGGAGGGAAAGGGTTAACCATATTGTGTATATGTGGATCTGCATTTCCCCGCTTCAGCAGAATTAATTGCTATGTTATGTATTAACATGGAGGGAGGGGGAGAATTGTATTGTATCCCTGACAATTGGTAAAGTATAAAAAATTATAACTTTGGCTTTATATATGCTAGAAAGGGGAAATTTGGATATGCTTTCTTATGCCAAGAACCCGTGTCACCTACCTATTGTTAATCTGATTTATGACATGTGAAATATAATTATTAGTTATCTCTGTTTTTACTATAACTTTGGATAAGTTTGGAAGCTTGCCAGATGACAGCTTTGATGTGTAATTGTATAATCAAAGGAAGATACTTAAAGGTCCCCTGTGGAGGTTAGCCAGAGGTGAGAAGAGACCTGGACAGCAATGGAGGTGACTCGCCTCATTCCATATGCAGCCAGATCTCACAGATGGACACTAACCATTGTGACCTGTTACAAGTAACACCCTTCATAAAAGTCCCCTGCCAATAAACATTTTTGCTAGCCAGGATGGCACCCAGTCCTCATGTCATTTTTTTTTATAAATGGGCTGGCCAAGTAAGAACAGGGGAGGGGTGTATTCATGAGGGGCTGGGTAAACCCTGCTTCTCGCGTTACCTGTCAACCTGTGATTGGGACAAGGTAATTGTTCACCAATAACTGAACTGCCATGTTAGAAATGGGGGCCTGCACCTATATAGTTGCTTGCACCCCTTATTCCTGAGCTTGTCGTGATTGTAACAACTTAAGGAGGTGCTATTCGGCTGAATACCTCCTTATCCAGCCCCAGTAAGTGTAAATATTTCTGTAATGTTATTTGCTTGATGTATTGTCTGTTCTGCTCATGGGAAATAAACTCATTCAGTTTACTATATCTTAATCTTGTTCAATCTGGCCCGGTTATTCTATATATTATCTGTTCTCTCGTGACAGGCATACAATAGGTTGAGATGAACTAGACCTTGTGTAGCTACTGGGTCTGTGTTTGTCCAACAATTCACTATACACTGGAAAAGTGTATAAGTCCAATCATAAGGCTGGTATGACAGTCTGGGAAGAAGTATCAGTATATCCAATTAACCGCAGCTTATGCTTGTTCACTTGTGAGTTAAGTTATCACATGTAAACCAAACGTAGTAGTAAAGAGTTATGAAGAAATAGCATGCATTCCACGTTAGTGAGGCAGAATTCTGTTTGCAATTCTGTTTCACCGAGTCTATTGAGCCAAAACATTCTTACCTTCTTAACACGGCAAGATTTTCTTCATCCTCCATCATTGAAGTACTCCTCGAGGGAATGAAGCCTTGATTCCCATCTACCTCACTCTACAACAAAAAAAGGGCAAAGTACTGTACACAGGTTCACTGATTTCTTTAACTGATGGTATTATTTAAATAATGACATTGGTAATGCAAATATGAGCTTCAATACCTTTACTCTGCGGTAGTTCATCCGTCGCTCAATAACAGTGTCTGTACTGGATCTGTGTTCAGAAGACCTTCGAAGACCTGGTATTAAAAAAAAATGCATATTGTGTCTGTTTGCTTATGCCTGATAATGGTTTCTGGTGTATTTTCTAATTGCCAGTTATTTGTAAGGTGTTTCTATACCGTTTTCTGTTAACATCGGTTTTGGATAGTAACTTTTACAGTTGTGCCTTGATATCTTAAGCTGTGTTTTTTATTCTAATCACCTAAAAGTTCCTTTAAACAATGAACAATTAGAAAATATTTAGAATAGGGCATATATTTACTCACCAGTTCCATGGACAGAGTTTAAAATATATTACTTTTAATGTGTGCATGTGTATATGATTAAAACACTAATGCACGCACATATTTATGAATGACAAAAATAATGTACACACTTACTGAAAGTAGAACATCAATATTGCAACACAAAATAAGGGCTCCAATTCTCTTCCCAAAACTCAAAGAAATTCTTAGCTACCAGATTCCAACAGAAACCAGCTGAAGCTAAATACATGCTATTGGATCAACTGGACATACTGTGGAAGAAAATTGTATTTAATGTTCTTAACTTTAAGTAAACTAGTGATGGCTCTGCTGCGCTCTGCAACTTGATTTATCCAGAATAAATACATTGTATATTTTATTAACTTAATTTGTTTATGTGTATATGTGTATCCAAAACGATAGAATGGATCCAGCATGTCCAGCTGTTTACCTGGAGAGGAATTAGGGGACTTTGAACATGCCTCTGGTCTGGGCGCGACAGGCTGTACTGGCCGAGTCTGCTTTGCTGCAAGCTTCTTTAGGCTTCCTTTCCTCTTCTCAAACATTTCTTGCATGCTTTCCTGCTTCTGGAACACTTTGTGGACATGTTCCTGTTTAAACACAACATTTTACTTTTAATCCAGATCCTCTAGTTATAGATGTAGCAAACCTTTCACTTTCAGAAGCATGGCCCCCTTGCAGTGCAATCACGACACCCACTCCCCAGTGCTGCGGACAGTAAGTTTTGCTGCAGTAAATCTGCATCTACCATACATCAGCGAATGCTAATATGATATACAGATGCAGCGGCCGTTATCCGACCATTTCTCTGGTTAAATCATTTGTGTTGGTCCAAGAATGTCCGCTGCAGACTAAATGGCCCATTGGATTAACCCAGCAGGTGTCCCTGCTGTGTTAATCCTACCGGGGTCTACCTGTCTGTAAGACACACCGTAAGAGATAGGCTGAAGCAGTCACTCTACCTGCACGCCTCTAACAGGCGATCACAGGGGTTTTATTTCATTTTAAACATAACAGTATTGTAGCAGGTGTCTCCGGAGCTGAACCACATTGATTTCAGGTCTGGGGACCCCCTACTTCCCGGCCCCGTTATGAGGTGCCGGTATCCCCGCCATGTTAAAATCCTGTGGGACATTGCAGGAGATACTGGCACCCCATAAAGGAGCCTGTATCTAGGGAAGTCCCTGAGGCTGAAATCAACTTTGGTCAGCTCAGAAGAACCCCTGCTCCCGCACAGTAGTATCAAACATCCCTCACCCCCCCAAAGAAAAATCATTACCTTAGCGGATAGCTGCTAAGGTAATGAAGCTGCCTACATTTTATTTTTATTCATAGTGTGTGAGAGCAGGGGGTCTCCTCAGCTAAACAAAGTTGATTTCAGCCCAGGGGACCCCCTGTTTCCCAAGATTGGGCCCCCGGTATGGGGTGCCGTTATCCCTGCCATGTTAAAATCCCACGGTCACTTGACCCACAGGATTTTAACATGGCAGGGATACCGGCACCCCATACCGGGGCCTGTATCTCAGGAAGTAGGGGGTCCCCAGACCTGAAATCAATGCGATTCAGCTCCGGAGACCCCCTGCTACATTACTATAATGTTTACAATTAAATAAACCCCCCGCGATCACCTGTTAGAGGCGCGCAGTTAGAGTGACTGATTCAGCCTCTTAATGCACGTCTCTTACAGAAAGGCAGACCCCGGGAGGATTAACACAGCAGGGACCCCTGCTGTGTTAATCCGATGGGCCATTATGTCTGTTGCAGCAAATGTTGAAAGGATCTCCGGGGGATCTAGAAAAGCAATTTGAGAAATGATCGGACAACGGCCGCTGCATCTGTAGCAAGATTCAACATTATAGTCATGGTATGGAAATTGGGTGCAGGTT
Source organism: Ascaphus truei (assembly GCF_040206685.1). Taxonomy (NCBI): domain Eukaryota; kingdom Metazoa; phylum Chordata; class Amphibia; order Anura; family Ascaphidae; genus Ascaphus; species Ascaphus truei. The sequence goes on from NC_134485.1 coordinate 253,763,328, forward strand.
ACCTGTAGGTCCAGAGTGAGAATCGCTTCATACTGTTTAAGAACATGAGACAAGTCCTTGATGGTGTTATCTGTGCCACTCTCCAGAAACCTTTCAATCTCTAGAAGGGCTGATTCTGCTCCATCCTGAGACTGGAATTTATCCACAGGCTGAGAAGCTAGCAGGTAAATTCCTTCATCACACCACTCCATAGTCTGCAAAAAAAGCAAAGGAATGCATTGTGGGTTAAGAGGCAACAATTTATGTGCTGGAAAATGAAAAAAAAAGGGTTATGTTTTTGGGGGCTCATGTTTTCAAAATCCATGCAGGATTTATAATTTCAATATGCAATACACCATTTTAAATCCTGCACAGAGTAAGGGAAATGAAGATATTTGCAGTCACTTGGTAGTTGAAACGATGTAATGTATAAGCAAAAAAAAGTACCAGTGTTCACAAATTGTACTGTGAAAGAGGGGAAGATGGTTTTAAAGCATATATATCAAGTTCCGTATTGATCAGTGTTGCTTGATCCGGTTTACAGAAGTGAAGCTAAAATTGCTTACAATTCACTTAAGAACTCAATACAGCAATGAGTGTATATTTGAGCTCATAATCAGATTGCAAGAAACTCAAAGAACGTGCTTGCGCTTCTCCTGAAGTACATTGTCCCCCTCTAATCTCATGCAGAAAAATGAAGGGTGGAAACTTTCACGCATGGTTTGATTCTTGGACATGGTCTTGGCTCTAAAATAAGTTTGTGTTTTGTTTTTCATTCTGGTTTTAACCAGAGTTGATTTGTTTGAGTTTGGTTTTGTATTTTTTTTTAACCAAATTATGGAAACCTATTCAAATAATAAGCTAAAACAATAAAGCTTGAAAAGAATAGCTTAAAATAGCTTAAAATATGGATATGTTAATAAAAACAATTGGGAAACTAAAATAGCATAAGTAAAAACATTTAAAAAAAAAAAAAAATTTAAACCGTGCTCTTACTAAAACCTACCGAGGGTCTGGAAAGAAAAATAGACTAATTGATAACACAGATCCTATCAGCAGCTAAAACACCTATTGCAAAACACTGGAAACAGAATGACTCCCACCTATCACCGCGGTAATGCACAAGATAAGCTTTATAATGTCAATGGAGAGACTCACAAGTCTAATCCACGACAGGTACAATAATTTTCTGACAACCTGGGATCCCTGGGAGACATATATTTGGAAGAACCCAATCTGAATCACGAAATAAGCCTAATAGAGATTACTAAATGTAAAGCAGAATTAGACTTGGCTAAGGATGTATCAACTATATTTGACTGTACGCTGCCTGCGTGGAGACTATGATGGATGTTACCCTACTACCCTTCCCCATATAACCTTTTTATTTTCTGTACCCATTACCCCTCCCCTTTTCTTTGCCCCTTTTGTGTTATCATGTTCTGTTTTGGGAAGAAAAAAAAATATAAGTTGAAAAAAAAACAAAAAATTATATGGCAAGAAGCCCCTTAAGTTTTTTAACTCCTCCGTAGAGATGGACACTTGGCCTTGTGTTCTGGTTTTGGTTCTAAAAACCCTAGGGGGTTTTGTTTTGTATTTGATTTGGGAATACAAGGTTCTTATAGGGTTCTAATTTCACATACTTGTTTTTTTCACATACCTTGGGAACTATTATTCTTATTATTACTATTTTACATGATGTCCTGAATTATCCTTCTAATGTGAGTATGTTGGCAAACCAGGATTGCTTAAACCACAACCTATTGCAAATGATGTGTGAAGACAGTACGAGTGTCAGACTCACCTTCTCCAAGTGTCTGTGGAGTTCTAAGGATGTGTGCAGGTGCTCCTGTCTCTCCCTTATCTGGTTACTGGTGCTCTCATACATATGATAAAGCTCATTGCATTTTGGGAGGATTGAGTCCACCGCATAATGATTGTTTCGGATGAGTTGGTCACCTTCTCTGGCTAAAGCCTGGGCTGGCTGTAAAATTTCCTAAGGTAAAAAAAAGCAGATTACAATTAAAGCTCCATTTTATGCATAGCACAGAGATGCATTGTGTTTTTGTGGCTTGCCAGTTAGTGATCCCAGATATTATACTTTTTACCAAGAACATAATCAACAAGGACTGATCATTATAATTCTAGACCACAAAGCTTTCTATGTGTACAAGATATTGCTTGAATTCTGGATCTGATGAATTGATAATGATTAATTTATTGTCCTTTCATGCAAGCTAGTTTGCAAAATGTTGTGGGAACATTACATTTCAATTGTTTTATGTTGCATATTATTCTACTACGTGTGTATAATTTAATTGTTTTATGTTGCATATTATTCTACTACGTGTGTATAATTTAATTGTTTTATGTTGCATATTATCCTACTACGTGTGTATAATTTAAAAGTCGTGTACACTGTTAGTAGAAGAATATAATGAATGAACATCAGGGTACTAATTATACAATGCAACATATAAACATAACTAAATCTTCTATTGAATGGAGGGGGCCGCATGGCGTCACATATTCTATACATTGAAAAATTACAAATTGTAAGAAGCATTTAAAATAAATAAAATAAATCATATGGCGGCCATCGTTCTACCCATCTTTTGTCATTAAGGCCTTCTAAGTTTTTAGTACTAAGAAGAATGAAACGACAACATTGATCTAAACAAGAGATTTGTGAACACATCTTGTTTTCAGCTGGGTTTGGAGCAATATGGCCTCAAATAAACCACAATCTTTAAATTCCTCCTGTACTTATGTACAATATAGCTGTAGGATGTTCGATGAAACAAATGAACACAGCTCACATGAAGAAATGAAAAATTATTATAACTTACTTGAGATCTTTCTTCAAAGCTGCAAAGATCCTTCAGCATGTGCTCCACGTGTGAGCAACTGTTCCCCACATCACAGAAGACTGCTAGCCGGTCAGAAATAACATCCAGAGCGCTCTTGACCTAGTTGAATAAACTAGGATGTGAGCTAGAGATGCACAAATCCGCGTCCCAAGATTTTCACTCATATTACCCCCAAAATCCGTTTTGTGGTGTAAAATCCGCCAACAGATTCGGTCGGTTTCAATCTGCGCGGATTCATCAAACATCGCCATTGAATACAACCCATGGACAGATTTATAGAATCCAATCCGCGGATTCAGCAATCCGTTGTTGGATTCTTAACAATCCACCAACAGATTTCTGAATCCATGGATTGGATTCTACAAATCTGTCCACGGGTTGCAGAATCTGCGGAGTGAATTGGTAATAATACAAAATCCGCAAAACGCGAATCACCCTTTTTCAGATTGATCCGCTGAAATCCGTGGACCAAAGGACTCTGCCCACAAAAAGTGCCCATCTCTAGTGCGTGTGCCTACATGTTTGACATTTTGGACTGATGGTGTCATTATCTGTAGCACAATTTACTAATAGTCCTATGCACAAATGTAAATGAAAAGAAGTGGTAATTTGTACTGAAAAAATATCACACTTCATCCACTGCTTATAACAAATGTGGCTAAAAAAGAGAAATTGCTAATAACATTTAGGATGACCTTATATTGAAACCCAAATATATTATTTCTTCATTTTTGTGTAACTATATGGGGAATGCAGTACAATGCATTTTCCTCAACACTGCACAATTAGTGGGTACCTTCAACACATTACAAGCCCCTCTACATGTTATCTAAATATATAGTCAAGGAGACAGTGGGAAACACTCACTGTTTAATATCCAAACAGTGAAAATGGCAGCTAAAGATACAATGTTGAGTACAACTGCTGCAGCAGCAGCAGCAGCAGCATCATATATGTATCATAGAGGTCTCCTTTATTTTACAGGGGACACACTATGTTGGTTTAGGCATTATTTAATTATTATTGGTTTGTTTTGATGCAGTATTTATTCTATTTGTGTTATATATATATATATATATATATAGACATGCATATGAGCATACAGTTATATTTGCATATTTGCTTTCCTGTGGAGGGTTTTTGTCACTTTTTTTACTCACCATAACTTAACTCAGTATTATGGTTTAGCCTATCCCATAGCCTCTCTTGCATTCCCAGTAAAATCAACCCCACACTGATGAGACCCATCAAGGTCGAAACGGCTGTCTGTGGGTGGTTTTCTGGGCATGCACCTTAACCCTGGCTGTGCTCAAAGCTGTGACCATGCAGCAAGCTTAAGCCTATAGGGAACCATGTTAAAAATGGTTATTGAGGCAAAAAGTGACACTGTGTGCTCATTTGCATGTCATTTCCCAGAATCCCTTGCTGCAGTGGAAGTGCTGTATGCTGAGTGATAATGGGGAAAGGCGGGGTTGCAGACCTGCCTAAGACATGCAGATGAGCATACAGTTATATTTGCATATATATATATATATATATATATATATATATATATATATGTGTGTAAGGGAGTCACCCCCGGTTCCCCTGATCTTCCCTTGCCCCCTGCCTTACCTCTGGGGCAGTGGGGGAAGGGAACGGCGACTTCTCCCGGTTGGCGCCGCCATCTTGGCCGGGGCTGTCGGGGTCCTGGTGCTCATGCATGCACGAAGGCGTGCACATGCATGGGCGACATCGGGCGCCATCTTGGAGGTGGCGGGAGGCTCTGGAGCACTTCCACTGGCGGGCGCCGCCATGTTGGTTGGCGCCGCCACGTTGGGGATGCTCGCGCATGCACGGAGTGTCGCGCATGCGCAGATAGCCGCCGCAGCCATCTTAGCACAAGTAGGAGAGTGGAGGAGCGCGCGCGGTGCAGCGGGCGCCAATAGTTCGTGCAGGCGCAGAGAGGCATTGCGACGGCCATTACAGGTAGCGCAGGTGCAGAAAGAGAGGGACAGGCATAGGCAGCCATTAGCTAGCAGCCCACGCAGTCCTCATAGGGAAAAGCCTCACAGGGAACTACAACTCCCAGCAGGCTTAGAGACAGGTGAGTCAGATGATTGCAGGCAGCCAATAGTGTTTGCAGTTTCCCCTGCAGAGAGTGGATACATTGTATGGGCAATGTGCTGGACGTCAGTCAGACTGAGGAGACAGTGGGGGACGGAAGGGGGGCAGAGAGCTGCGAGCTTCTGCCCTAGGCCAGAAGTACCCCGAGCTATAGTTGAGGCCCTGATTCCCCACTAGTGAGGGTGGGTGTTCATAGGGACAGGCCCTTAGGTAAGGACACTGTGCCCCTTCAGCTGTGTGCTAGGCTGGGACTTAGTGATAGGCCCATGCTGCAGTTCCTTAAGGCAGGGACCCAGTGATAGTGTTGCTGCATGTTCCTGTATGCTGTGTTGCTGATCCAGAGACTGTCCTTACTGTGGGACGTCCGGCTGGACCCCATCCCACGCGAAGGTACAGATCAGCGCTGGACCAAGCAAATCCGGTAGACCCTTTGCGAAGATATTTACATCCTTCCACACGTGCACCAACTTTACCTTGCTCCTCACATGTGACAGGCCTGTTCACACACTTGGGTGGGCTTGGACTCTCTAGACACGGGGTTGGGAAGGGGGTGTAAGTCTATAGCCCAGTTAGGGGCAAGGTTATAGCCACCAGCTAAAGGCAGAAGGTGGCCTATATATATTGTTGTGTATGCTGATGTGTATTGTGTTATGTTTGATTCTTCATATAGTAAACTGTTATACTTATACTCCTGTGTATGTGGTTACTATATGTGGGTGACATTCTACACTCCTAGAATCCTACACAGGTGGAGGCGCTGTAAGTAAGATCGTTCCAGAGGATTCACCCCAGGCTCTCACTAGCGGAGGCTCAGGCCTCCTGTGAGCCTAACAGGTATACTGCACCACACCTGGTAACATATAGGTTCCCCCACACAAGCACTCTATCTGCGATTGGGGTAGGGGGAATACCGTTACATATAATTTATTTCACCACTAGCTGGGAAGCAGGGGGAGCCCGTTTTCCCCAAGACACATACCTCTGAAGGTACCGCTGGTATCTCACATCAGGTGGGCCAATAAGAAGCTGCAAGGGATGATATTGCAGCTTCCTATTTCCGGAGGACGCGCAACCTTGAAACATGCATACAGTATTTGCTCCTAGACAGGGCTGCAACTGACAGCCCCTTCAGAAGTATGTATCTCAGGAACCAGGGGGTCATCAGAGTTGAAATTAATGCAGATCAGCTCCGGAGACCCCTTGCTGTCCACTGAAGGCAAACAAAATGGAAATGCTGCTTTAAAGTAGAGACTTTCAAAATAAAAAACTGCACACAATATTCTCATATCTGCCCAATATGATTTTCTGAAACCTATTGCAATAAATGTTTTAGCTTTGGCTGTCTTTTGGAAGTCATCTCTAAGAATGAAGGGTTAAGGAGACAGACCAACCATGTTACGGCCAGAATGAACTAATACTAATCATAGGTAGATGGTTTTCAATGCACTCCGCTGTGAACACCAAATTATGCCACGATTTGGTGGTAACAAAGCATTACTTCATACCGATGTAAGGCAAGGGCACTCTCATTTCTATTAGTTATATGTTCATTTCCAAAATCTTATTTGTGCGGGATTCCTAAAAGAGATTGACATCTAATCGTTTAGCTGATGAGATAAGGCTGTTTTCCAATAGCAGAGATTCACCTATGTTCATTATTACAATCTAGCCTTGGAAAGTAATTATGAAGCCATCATTAGCCAAACAGACAGAGAGCAAAAGAGTAGCTGATGCAATAAAGAATCACAGTATTCCAAATGAAAAGCAAAAATTACTTCTCAAAGGACACAATTAATTTAATGATCCCACTGTTTAAACATTTTAAGTCAATCACATCTGTATATTTTACTTACGTGGGAATGCTCTATTATGCCAAACCTAATGATTTAATGTTACTGCACATGAGATAAATGCTAATGTAGTGGTTGTGAACAATACTGTACCATACTTGTCGCTAAAAAACACTTCAATATAAGAAAATGCAATACACTGTATTACAGAAGCTTTGCAAATAAATTGTCCCATTTAGTAATCAATGCATTATATTTTTAAAACAATTCACAGTTTAAATTAATAGCTGTAATTGGTTTCCTAAAGAAAACTTGACATTTTAGAATCTCTTTTTAACAAATTACTTTTTCTAATCTTGTTTTCTGTGTCCGTCCGTTGCTATTTTTTCCATTTTTTTTGTTTATTTGGCCCTGTGCTTCAATAGAAATGGGATTCAACCTTTTGCTTTTTGTGAAACAGGATACTTGCATCGGCCAATAATCACTCACAAAATCCTTGTCTCCTTGATTTCAGCAAAGCCCATCACTGCAGAGACTTGTGGTATGTGCACAGCAAAAGGGTTAAGTAAGCCCTTTATTAAAGCAGCAGTCTAAGCTGCTGGGTTTTTGTTTTATTTCTTTTTTCCCCCCTTTAATATGTGCATCAATACAATCCACACAATGATAAGTAATGAGCTAAGTTGCCGATCGATCAGTTCTCCTGTGATCAATCTGCGAATATTCGGCTCGGGGTTCAATGCAGAGGAGTATTCTGCAGTCAATGGAATGCATTAGCATATTAAAATGACAACATTCTGTGGGGAAGATCATGTGACCAGGCAGTCACTAGATCGATAGACAATTGGTGCACTGCTAGAGATAAGGCTCAAAAAGGGGTGTGCCAGAGCCTGTTTCAGAAGAGGAAGGGGATGTGACTTTGTAAATGGTTGCTATAGAAACAAAAATGCTTGTTAAATTATAACACATTAAAAGTGTAATTCGGGGTTGTTTTAAAAAGCTATAAGTACAGAAGTGATTTATTAAAAAAGCACACATGTAGGATATTGCTTGGACTGCAGCTTTAACATGTCTATTATTGTTTATTTGCAACATGTCAACACTCAGTCTCTTTGGATCTGTTGTACCCGTGATGGGATCCATACATGGGAACAACAGATCCAGGGAGACCGAGTGTGGCGGTTTTTCTGAACTTGGAGATTACAGAGGAGGGACACACAAGGGAAGTACTGCGTTTATATGCATGGGAATGGGCCAGAAGGACAATAGGTCCTGAAATGTTGCCCCCCTTCTTATAATTATTGGCCCTTTGTGCAATTACCCTCTTCTTTTAATCAGCTGGGGGTTTTTTGCACTTATTGTACACCTTTTTCCATGATATAAGGTACTAGGTGGTGTATCCTATTCACGCATTACTATCTATCCATCTATCTATATATATATATATATGGGACAGGCACTCCTATATGCAAAAAGGTGAAATTTCTTGACTCAACGTTTCGGACCTCACTTGGACCTTCTTGAGAAAGGTCCCAGTTGGGGCCGAAACGTTGAGTCAAGAAATGTCACCTTTTTGCATATATATTGGATGACCAGATTTTCAAAATGAAAAACTGGGACACAATAAAAAATTATTTATAAAACAAATTACATCACGTGACGCACCCCGTTGCCATGACAACGAGACACTGACGTCAGGCGGTGACATGTTGCCATGACAATGTGGCATCACGTGATGCCTCGGCACCATAATGCGTCCCGTTGGCTGCAGTGTGTGTCTGTGTGTAAATAAATAATGAAGACATTAATTAAAATTAAAATAATTAACAAATTAAAATTAAATAAATAATTGACAAATTAAAATTAAATTTAAAAAAAATAGGCATTAATTAAAATTAAGATTTTTAAAAATGTGACCTTCCTGGCCTTACACTTTGCAAAATAGGGTCTCTTGCTCTCCTCGTGGCAGTCAGTGACATCACTGCCATGCAGGGCCGCAGACAGCTTTCCTGGGGCCCAGGAAGAACGTTTTCACCGGGACCCTCTACCCACGTTTCGGCGGCCTTGTGACCCAACCTCACACTCCCCAGTCACCCATTCCTTCCCCTCCTCTCTCTTACACCCCCACCCCCATGTATTTTTCTCCCCTCCCCACACTCAACCTCCCTCCCCAATATACGTGCACACACAGTGACACACACATAGTGACAAACACACACAGCCACCCATCCTCATACTTCCCCCTCCTCTCCTCATACCTGCCCCCTCATACTTCCCCCTCTTCATTTCCCCTCATACCTCCTCTCCTCATACCTCTCCCTCCCCATCCTTTCCTCATACCTACCCTCTCCCCCCCTCCTTATATCTCCCCTCCTCATACCTTCTCCATCCCTCCTCATACCTGCCCCATCCCTCCTCATACCTGCCCCATCCCTCCTCATACCTGCCCCATCCTCCTCATACCTGCCCCATCCTCCTCATACCTGCCCCATCCATCCCCATACCTTTCCCTCAGCTCCTCATATCTCCCCCTCCTCATACCTTTCCCTCAGCTCCACATATCTCCCCCTCCTCATACCTTCCCCTCAGCTCCTCATATCTCCCCCTCCTCATACCTTCCCCTCAGCACCTCATATCTCCCCCTCCTCATACCTTCCCCTCAGCACCTCATATCTCCCCCTCCTCATACCTTCCCTTCAGCACCTCATATCTCCCCCTCCTCATACCTTCCCCTCAGCACCTCATATATCCCCCTCCTCATACCTTCCCCTCAGCTCCTCATATCTCCCTCTCCTCAGACCTTCCCCTCAGCTCATCATATCTCCCTCTCCTCATACCTTCCCCTCAGCTCCTCATATCTCCCCCTCCCCATACCTTCCCCTATGCTCCTCATATCTCACCCTTCTCATATCTCCCCCTCCCCATACCTTCCCCTCAGCTCCTCATATCTCACCCTCCTCATATCTCCCCCTCCTGATACCTTCCCCTCCTCATACCATCCCCTCAGTTCCTCATATCTCTCCCTCCCCATACCTTCCCCTCAGCTCCTCATATCCCCCCCTCCTCATACCTTCCCCTCAGCTCCTCATATCTCCCCCTCCCCATACCTTCCCCTCAGCTCCTCCTATGACACACACCGACAGACAGCACATACACACAGGATACAGACAGGACACACACACACATACTACCTCTCTCTCACTGAGAAGCAGCTCACTCCATCCGGCCCGGTACTAAGCCCCGCCCCCGAGATTCTCTGACCTCCAACCAATCCTCTGCTTTTACTCTCTAAGTCCAGCCTCCTTCCCCCCCCCCCCGGCTTTCTAACATGAAAAAAATGCTACCTGGCTGCCGCATCCTCCTCCTCGGCGCCGCCGCTCGCCCCCCCCCCGCGCACCGTCGCCGAATCCCCCGCGCACCAGGGAGAAAAACCAGGACATTCCCAGGACAGACGGGCAACCGGGACAGCCCAGCAAAAACCGGGACTGTCCCGGCAAAAACGGGACGAATGGTCACCCTATGCATATAGGAGTTCCTGTCCCTTTTTTCCCTTTTCTGTATCTTTTTGGACAGTATGCACCCTCCCTTTACCGTTATTTTTTATTTTGTTTTGTGCATGCCTTGTTTCTGATTATATATACAGTATATAGTACATAACTGTAACAATAATTTTTAACCAATTTATGTGGTTTTCTACCGATATATAAAAATTGAATTATTGACAGTGCTTTGTCAATAGTTTTCTTGTTTCTGTGTGGGTCACATTTATTTAAATTCAAGGACAAGATCTAACGCATCCAAACGGTAATCAGGACCCTGTGTGTGACAGCTTACAATCTAGAGATACAACCACACAAATGTAGCTGCAGGGCACAGAGTTTATTTATGACCCTTACCTCTCGAAATTTCAACTCAAAATGCCGCAGCTGTAAACATTGTTCAAGCTTCTCTTGATGTTTAGCCCAAAATTCGTCGAAAGCAGCTTCTGTTTCATTTAACTGCATGAGAAGCCTTTAAAGTGCAAGAAGAAACACAGGATAGTCAAGTCATGAACATTTTTTTTTTACTCTATTCAGCTCTAACAGAAATTAAAGCAAAACCAGCAACTATACCTCTTGTGCTGGGGATGGTGGTTGAAATTATTTGCAATATAAAGAATACTGTATATTCTGCAGGTACTTGTTTATTTAGCTTTCTAAGTAAGATGATAGACATGAAGGACTAGATTTAGACACAAAAATAGCAATGACTTAAAAATGTTAGTGATATGCTATTGCTAGTTCGGGATTTAGATACCGATTAACTGGGTCCTGCAGAGTCATTAGCAGCAGGTCTTAATAAAGGCTTATGCAGTCTTCTCTTAGTGCCATTGGCCAGGTGTAATTTTAAAGTCTTTTTCAATAATTTGTGTGTTATAATTACATATGTACTGTATAATCAGGGCCGGATTTAGAATTTTGCTTTTTGCCGCCCTGGCCTCCTCCTCTTGCAGTGTCTCGACACGTTTTAATGACAACAGGACGCCATGTGACATCACATTGCCATGACAATGCTTCGTAATGTAATGTCGGAACACCGCAGGAGGAGGTAAGAGGCCTTTACAGAGGCCCCATGCTCTCCCCTCTCCCCCGGCAATCAGTTTAATTGCTGTGGGGAAGAAACCAGGGCCTCTGTAAACGCACCACCGCCTCACCCCTCCTCCCCCTGGTTTCCCCCTCCCTTGATTTTCCCACCCTAGGCCTATGCATAAATACGGCATGTGTACAATGTTTCTGCTACATTGCACCAGCGCATTCCCTTATAAATGTGAATTTGGGGGGACTTCCAGGGTAGGAAGGGAGCGATGATTCAGGAACACCCCAAAATAAAATGAACAAATGATGGTGCAATAAAATCACAAATGTATGATGAAGCAAAGAAACTTGGCTCATATGGATTGCCTACTTACAAAAAGCAGGTGAAGAATCAGCATTAGCGGGGAACAAGGTGTGTAGGAACTCAGGAGGGCTGTCACTCAGGATGATGCTCATGCGAAAACACAGCAGAAAGAAACCATAGTGCAGACCAGCAAACGGTTTATCACAATAAAAAAAAGCTTAAAAAATGTACTCACAATGTGTACAATAGGAATAGGCACATATAATAGTGTTAAGGCAGTGAGTCTCATGTCAGGAGAGGTGGTGATCAGGCCGTCTTCCTTCGCCTAACCGGAAGCTGTCCAGCCCGTAAAGGATGTGACGTCAGATGCCGTCCAACGCTGTCTGACTGTGGGAGCTTCGAAGGAAGACGGCCTGATCACCACCTCTCCTGACGTGAGACTCACTGCCTTAACACTATTATATGTGCCTATTCCTATTGTACACATTGTGAGTACATTTCTTAAGCTTTTTTTATTGTGATAAACCGTTTGCTGGTCTGCACTATGGTTTCTTTCTGCTGTGTTTTCGCATGAGCATCATCCTGAGTGAGAGCCCTCCTGAGTTCCTACACACCCTGTTCCCCGCTAATGCTGATTCTTCACCTGCTTTTTGTAAGTAGGCAATCCATATGAGCCACGTTTCTTTGCTTCATCATACATTTGTGATTTTATTGCACCATCATTTGTTCATTTTATTTTGGGGTGTTCCTGAATCATCGCTCCCTTCCTACCCTGGATGTTCACTGTTACTTTAAGGGAATCTGTACAATTCCCTTTGAAGGTTGAGAATTTTTCTATTTCACCTTACACCCATATTTATTTATTCACTTTATATTAAGTATTTATGATCTCATACTGTTGTTGTTTAGCGCCGATCTAAATCACTTGGGTTTCCTGAGAATTTGGGGGGACTGACAGTCTGCAAATACTGAGCCCAGCAGAAGAAGGCTCTGTAGGCAGTAGTTTGGTCATTGGAGGGATAGCTGTTATTATGTGCACTTTAGGCTCTGTATCAACCTGACTAAGCGCCAACATATCCATCGAGTACCTTATCATCAGGTATGCTAAACACATCAACTCTAGCCATATAAATGCATTCCCTTCTTCTCCAGGGTCTAGGTCTATTCTCAAGTATACCAAGCATTACTATGTAGGACCTGCACATAAAAAGAGTGGCAATTACAGCTGTGGCTCTAGAAAATGTAGCCTGAGTAGTGCTTGGTCCATCCATCTTAATCATAATTAAGAAGGGGTCTTACTTTAAGAACACCGTTAATCCAACTCTAAACAAGACATGCTATTTAACATGTGCCTGCCCATGTGGAGATCATTTAATTATTTAGTAACAGAATCATGCAATGAGTTTGTGCTATGACTACAGTGCTACATTTTGGAGATTCAATATTGAGTATCCATGATATTTAACAACCTTCTTTGTATCTACACTTTTAAAAAAAAAATGAATCCTATTTTGTGAAATACTACCAGTGTACACTGCACAAAAAATATTAGCCACTAAATTATTGCTTCAAGAAGCTTTCACCCACATTTTCATGTAAAGATATACAAGGATAGTTCCCAAGGACATCACAATGCTACCAGACTACATCTCTCTTTTAACCCCCTTCAGATTAACTTGACGTCTTTCACAGTCTACAAACACATGCACATTTTTCAAGAAGAGCAAAATACATGTTTTGAACGATTTGAAGACCATATGCAAGCAACCCAAATTAATGTAACAGCTTCATACAGGTGGAGAAGCCTGTGTGCCAACTCTAGCTTTTGGGTGTGATTTAAATGTCACTTTGTAGTCAACGCAGTACCTTTCTCTAGGCTACAAAATGGGAGCCATGATTTGTGGGCAGAGATCACTGGCACTGAGCATGTAGAAATTTTTCAGAGCTTCGATTTGCTTGATTGCCCAGGGAAAATAAATATTCTCCACTTTAGTCCCCTCCTTAAATAGTGTAGTGGCATCTTTCTTCCATCCAATCAACTATAGCAGCCACATACAATTTAGAAATCCTTACAGTCGAGGCAATTACACCTGGTTATGCTCACCTATCCACAGTGGTCTGGTTGTCTAACTGGTCCTGGTTCAACCTGTAGTCAGGGTTCTCTTTAACTGGCTCCATTATTCGTTCCAATATATCACGCCCCTGCTTCAATGCTAACCTCAGGTCAGCCTACAAAGGGGGCAACAAACACACCATTGTCTGCCACTCTGCAGCACCAAAATAAATGTTGGATCAACAAAATTGCCAACAATTCTTTATTTGTTTTAAAGAAAACGTAGTCATTAGAAATGATCTGAAGGACCCTCTAAAAAGAAAAGATTATTAAATTCTCAGTTGGTCTGATGGAAAGTTTAAGCATTGCTCTGCAGGTCTATTACCAGTGAAAGTAGTAAGTGCAGTATTATGATAATACAGGGGATAAACTTTGTCCAGCAGCTCATTCTCGTAAAATTACATCTGCCGAGCATTACCTCTTTATGCGTTACAACATACTGAAGTTTGCCAGGGAAGGGAAAATGAACCCATGCTACTTAAATCTGGCACTCAAGTGGTTATACAATGTCTGCAGGTCTCATCACCACTGGACAGATAAATTACTAACACATTATAGCAATTGTTCACATAAAAATGTGGGCAATTGTTTACATTACTCCAAGTCAATCATCACTTGCTCAGTAAATCCCGTGATTACAGTTTATATGGACAATTCCATGTAAATTATGCTAGGATAACTTGGCCTTATATAACCCTTTTTTAAATACATCTACATTTAAAGCTTGTTTGTTCAAATTTTGAGCTAATTTAAACATTTGCAAATTATTTGGATTTCTTACCTTCATTTTGTCTTTCTTTTCTTTGTGTGCGACTAGAAGGGAGGTGGTAGAGGACACATCATTTGGCAGCTCTGTCTCAGCCAGCTCTGTCCCAAAGGACTGTAGCATTTGTGCGGTTTGCTTCACCATTAGGGCAAAAGTTTCTATAGCCTATTACAGAAGATCATTAAAACAGCTTACAAACATTTCTATATACAAAGAAGAATACAGATAAAGAGCAGAGAACGGATACAAGTTAAGAATTAAAGTTACATTGTCTAAAGAAACACCAGCATTATAACTTCCTTAATCCATTCTCTGTGATAGAAATATATTTTATCCGTCTGTTTGAACTAGCCTTACACAAGCATTTTGCTTCCCATGGATGAATTAACAAAGAAGCAGAACTCCCTCCTCTCAAGCACCACAACCACCACCACCACTCCCAAACTTACTGCACGTGCTGCAGATCTAGAATGACCAAGGTCCGTGGAGACAACGCCGTCATGCGAACACTTCTTTCCAAGTGCAGAATACATTTGCAAAGTTAGAGCCCTTCTCCAAGCAACAACATAGCAATGAACACAGGGGAAACACTCACCGTGCGATGCGAGAGCCACGTTTTATGGCAATAATCCAGTGTGCCACCGAGGTCCTGTGTCAGCTGTGTCTTATCAATGTAACCATGTAATTCTGTTGCTGAACTCAGCATTATGATCTGTGCAAATTGCAGAGAAGAATTAAATGCATTGAAATGCTGTTCATTGGACACGTGCTAGAATACCTTGATTTGTAAATCATATTTTTGAAAGAGCGTTCCGAGAAGTTTATCTCTCCCCTTCTTTAGACATATCTATATCACAGCTGATCTGAAAGCGCACATCTTCACAAACCTTCAGGTGCGCTTTTCTATCTCAATCGCATGTTTTATGGGTTAAAAGAGCATTCTGCTTCCAGTAACCAAATTAAATGCCTCTGATAACAATTCAAAAGAAGTTAGGGATTTGTTGTGGGCTGAAGGGAACTTGCAGTAAGACAGATGCTGTGCCAGGAAATACTGTACCAAACCTCTGAGACTGCCAAAACATACATTCTTCAATATTGCTACATAATGCTACAACAAATCATTTTTCTGTGGAGCTGTTTCCTCAAGCCAAGTATGACATATATACAAGGGACAAGCAATCATGCTCCTCCATCTAATATGTAGCTAGATCTACGCTGCCAATATCCCAAAGGGATCAGAGAGATTCAGCATCAAATTTCTACATTCTCTACTTTTTTTTTCCTTTTAGTTAAACTTTTCAAATGGTGTATTTTCTAGGTTTTTGCCTGTTTTTAATACCAAATTTTCAGCCCACTGCAGTTTAGCTTTGTCCTATTCCCAGGGGGTTAAGTAAAAGACTGGTAACAGCTATGATCCCCAATATGCACCCCATATATCATGCAACTACAAACTGTACGGTCAAGTACAGATGAACACACTGCGTGCCACAGTAAAATGGATAGAATGGAAGTTACATCTAATAACTGAGGTCTTTGTCCACAAAGGTCAATGCTAGCTACCTAATGAGTTCCACATTATATTCAAGATTCTACTTTCCTCCAATGCTCGACACTCCTCAGCTGCTCTCCACATTTCTAAGTCAATCATACCATTTTTTCTGAAAAGGCCTGCCACCTCTTAGTTCTCCTGGTTTCCAGTGTCCTCTCAATAATAATTGAGACGCTCAACTTTTTTCCAGGCAATGAATCTTCTAATATTAAGATGTCAGAACAAATCGGAAAAATGTACTCAACAGTTTGTAATTTACTGATGTGAAGAAGGGGAATGTCATACTATACAATATTAGGTTATAATTTATAGGTAGGCCCAATTAAATACATTAAGTATGACATAGTATGGTTTTCTTTGGAATCAATGATAAACTCTATAGAAGTTTCATTAATTTAATTAATGGTCTAAGTACATAACTAAGAACAGTGGTGTAACCCATGAACAGCTGAAAGGGTTTGCAATCACAATATACAATCACAATAGTGTCCTGTAACCTCCCACTGCCAAGGGTTGACGGTGCCTGCAAAAAGTGGGAGGGCATGTACTGCTGGATCCTTACCGGTACCTTCATTTTAAATTCATCTTTGTTGAATCTGAATGCAATATCAGAGAGGGTGCGCTGAAAAAATCCTGATGGCCGCAGGACAATGACAAGCTGTAGGTTCCCTGGGAAAGACGTCTGCAAATAGCAAGGATCATATTATTATTATTCTGAACATACAAGATCCAAAATATTAGAATTTAGGGGACAAAAGAAATATAATTTAGTGTCAATGGTATACATAGATACAGTGACTTATGTTATCCATGATTTCGTAGGTTCCAAATATAATTTTTAATTGATGCATGGGATGTTTCTATGCACTGCTATTTGATTCACAGCCCTTTACTTAGCAATATATACCAGCTTTGCTAAATATTGCTTAGCCTGGCTAAAAAAGACTAACTGCAAGATACAATAGCCAATATTATTTATTTATAAAATGTTTTACCAGCATGTAATACATTGAGAGTTACCTCTCATTTTCAAGTATGTCCTGGGCCTAGAGTTATGATAAACATATATATTATGAAGTACCACCGATAGCATTTGTTTTGGGGCTAGATTGTAGGGAAAGTAATTATGCAGTGACAGGGGTGAGTAATTAAGTGCCCTTTTTTTTTTTTTAAGATAATTATTGTGACCATTTCTGAAAAAAAAATGTTTTTTTACAACAATGAATACAATAAACACTGCAGTAGTCATGCTGCTATATCTAATATTTAAAAGGTATCATAACTATGTATATATCTACTGTATATATCTGTATCTATGTATATATGTATCTTCCAAATGCACTTGATCCAACTTCATTCTCCTATTGATTTCCTTCACAAGGTTTCTATCATTGATATTTGCCAGTACATATTGTAGTCTTCGACTTCGTCTAGTTCTATTCATTTGAATGTTTGCTGACTTAACACATTTGTTGAACCTCACTTTGGTATTATTGATATTCACACGGAGACCCACATTCTTACTTGATTTGGCAAGTTCTCAAATTTGTTGCTGGAGGTCTTTTGGACTTGTAGCAAAAATAATGTCATCTGCAAATTGTAGGTGACAAAAATATTCACTGTTGATATTGATTCCTTTTCCTTCCCGATCTAATGTCTTGAACAATTCTTCATGTGCTGCGCTATGAAAAGCTTAGGTGACATGGTGTCTCCCTGTTGCACTCCCTTGCTGATTCTCATCTTGCTTGTATCTTCATGTCATCTAATGATTCATGTAAGGAAGGATGTGCAGCCGTGTTGGTCCTTTCTTCTATGTATTAAACCTTTTATTGGACCAACAAGTAGTTGAAATGTTACAAGCTTTTGAACCTCTCCGGGTCTTTCATCAATGGTTGATGTAGCATTCTCGTAAATGTTCTTTATAATATCAACAGACACTTCAAAATTTTGTCTTCTTAACGTATCTAGGACCACAGAGGTGTAGACAGAATCAACTGCTTTTTCGTAATTTACGAATCCTAAAATGAGTGGTAGATTATATTCATTACTTTGAGAAATCACTTCTTATACAACTTAGATGTGGTCCATTGTGCTGTATCCACCGCAAAATCAGCGTTGTTCTGCCGATTAGCGAGTCTCATCAGGAAAATCTTGTAAGTGATTGGAAGTAGACAGATTGGTCTGTAGTTCTTGAAGTCTTCTTTGTCTCCTTTCTTGCAGATGAGGAGAACTATGGCGTATGACCTGTGCCTGCAAAATGTCTCTGTAAAGTGCCACGTAAAAAACTAGTAGCGCTGCACAAGAACATGCTAAAAAAACAACTACAAAAACTACTTCATTGTTCTAGAATTTTCCTGTTCTTCAAGCAGCATGTAAAAAGTTTTGGAAGGATTGTTTCTACTTCTTCTGCCAGCTTCTTTCAAGATTTCAGTTGTAATTCCATCTTCTCCCAGAAACCCTTCCCATTCTTCGTGGATTTTATTGCTTTCCCCACTTATTCTGGAAGAACACATGGTACAGTAGATCATTAGTGGCTTTTTCTCGCTCTTCCTTTGCTGGATTATGCCCTGTTTTATCTGTGTTCATGTGTAATTTCATGTATATGTCCTCAACTCTCTTTATGAAGTGTACATACAGTCTTTCATTCTTCATCTATCTTCTTGCTTGAGTGCGATGATTTGCTCCTTCTCACCTATAAGTCGCTGCTTCATCTTCTTTAAGCCTCTTAAACACAGATATATAGACACACACACACACACACACACACACACACACACACATATAAATTATTCTATCTTTAATAAACGCCACAGTAATATTCCACATTCAAATACAGCTAGTCCTTGTTATCCAACGTTTCACTTTACAACGAATGGCATATCCAACGCTTTACAATGCAACCCTATGGGCCATTATCCAACGCCTGAATGCGTTATTCAACGCTCACCACCACTGATTAACATGGGACTCACTTTACAACGGTTTCACTATCCAACACTACTTCCAGAACGGATTCCATTGGATAACCGAAGACTGCCTGTAAATGGCTTATTTGTACCAGAACATGTGTCACATACAATATGGAGTAGTAAAACCAGGAAGGAAATATTTGTTTTTAAATAAATTTCCATATGCTACTTCACATATTTGTAACATTAGGCACAAGGGGAATTTTTTGCTCTGGCATTTACAAAAGTAAATGCCAAAGAATCATGTATTGTATATCTCAAACTTGTCACTTTGCAATGTGAGTAAACAGACCTACTAAACCTCATAAAAATAATGAATTTACCAGTGTTTTAATTCTCTATACAGAAGCTCAGAATGTGTGATATTTTGTTTGGGTTACTTTATATAACATTTACCTGGTGTATAGTACGCAGCACTGTGAATCGCACTGCATTGTTACCTCTTTTTAAACCTTTTTGTTTTACATACAAAGTACAAACAGCCAAACACTAACATGTGTGTGAACTACATAAGAATGTGTTTTGACATTTGCAGCTAAGCAACTGCAAAACATCCACAATATGTGAATTATTTGATGGTGGGAAGCAATTGAAGGCTGCTTTAGGATCCCTACTGGGAGTCGTTTGGTGTGGATGGGGCAAAACAAAGTGAACAGTGCAATGTCATGGCAAATAGCATTGATTTGACCTTAAAAGTGATGGGTGAGGTCTTGAGCCATAAGGTAAGTAGTAGGGGGTACTGGTGTGGGTGGGTAAAGGAGAAGGTTGAAAAAAGACACTGTGCATTGGAGGACAGAGTAAATATACTGTAAGGGAGTAAAAGGTTGGGGTCCTTTGACGTGCAGACAATGTGACAAGTGAGGTATATGTGTGGGACCATGGTTTGGTGATATGTTGCGATAGAGCAGTAGGAGAAGTAAAGAAGGATAGAGATGGTAGCATAGCGATTTACAGGCAATTTTAGGTTGGTAAAACGGAGAAAAGCGAGAATGTAGAAGGGGTCCAAGCGTTTAAAGGAAACACAGTATATGTGGCATTTGTACCAGAAATTAAAATCACCACAAGCCTATAAGAAATTGAGCTCATGCTAAAAATGCATGCGCAGGTCTAAAGCAATAATGAATGTGTCATGTCAACAATAAGGGAAAACCTTGCATTGCAAAAGATTTTCTCCTGTGTTCTTATTACCATATAATAAAGTAAAGAAGCATGATGCCGTTTCAATGACTGGGTCAGCCCAATCCCAATAGCATTTGACTACATCTTATAATGTAGCCAACATTATTTCTTTGTGCGTGCATAATAACATAGACAACACTTGCATTAACTAAGACGATATTGGGTGGGGTGGGGGGGGGGGGGGGGGGAGTTTCCTGAAATTATCCTGAAGGATTGTGTCATAAGTATAATAAAACAAATAAGGACAGCCAGACAACTGATAACTTGTTTTGAATTTCTTGTAAATGCAGATGTATCCTGCCTGGAACAATATAAAATGTTCATTATCAATAAAGGAACTCTGCTACTTTCTAAGGTAACATACTATGGACATGTTTAATTAGTAGTGTGGTGCAGAACAAAAGCATGGGAGTTAACTGCTTGTCTAAGTGAAAGTGCTACATTTTGCCAAAAGCTCTTTAGCTCATGTGATGCCAGCACTGATGTAACTGGAAAGCCAGGCTGGGCATTTTCATATGTTGCATTCTCCCTTCCAACTGACTCTTGGGGTTACTGCAGTTCACTTTAGGCTAATCTTCCAATAACATGACGTTAAGTATGTTTTAGCGGTACTCCGATCCCATGCAATGGGTCTTTAGCTAGTTGTGAGAGAGAGGAGAGGGGGAGGGGAAATAATTCTGGGAAGGCGCCCTATTTTAGTTACATCATATATCACTGTGGTGTTACACCTACCCAGACCCTGTAAAAGTCCTATTATTCAATGTGAGTAGCAGCAAGTTTAGGTATGACCTTCTGTAACAAATGTAACGTTAAGTTCCCGCGTTAACCTAAATAAATAAATAAATTAACCTAAACTAAGGTTAATGATATGCAATATTAGGGTAATGCTGTCTTTGCACATAAGTACTGAGGGAAAAAAATGTTTACTGTTATGTTATTGTCTTCTGAAGATACACGGTTAGTGTTAATGTGGCGTTAAGTTAACATCACGTTAAGTGACAAAACCGCAAAACATGGAAAATCCTATTTAAAAAAAAATCAGTTCTGTAGTATTAGATAAAAACAAAAACAAACAATTTAAACCAAATTAACTACTAAAGCCATTTTTAATTATTTGTTTTATGTACAGTACAGTCATTCTTTGGTTGCTACAGCAACCATTTAGAAGGTCCGATCCCCTTCCTCTTTTGAGCTCTGCCCTTGGGCAACAAAGTATCACAAAAAGATCTGTTGCTTTGTTCCAAATAGCAGACTGTCTATTGTTCGGAAAGCTTTAGCAATAGTGTGTTAAACTTTGTAATATAATGTAACATATCAGTTGCAGCGCATCACAGGTGGCAGCACAAAGTTAGAAGGCGGCCATTTCATTAGGCACACAATCAGGATTCTTACAGACTTGTAACAGGAGCACCAAACAACTTGCCAGCTTAGGTAAGAATGTGGATTTGTACATTGCCACATGTTTTCCATATAAAAATAAGAAAAAAGGGAGGGGGCAGGGGAGTAGTATTGCTGCTTTAATAGAGTTTTGTGGACCTTGGTCTTGGGGCATTTCACTGTAGGAAAGAAGACATTTTCTCACCTAGACATACAGCTGTGACAAATTATTTCACTCAACACTAAGAATGTGCAGATTTATGCTATTCTGCTTTATGGATATTATGTTAAAGAAAAATAGATTTACACATTGAAAAAGAATGTCAAGATTCAAGCACAAAACATCTACACATAAAAGGTTTTATACGTTTTCTAAACATCACTTACAGCCCTATGCAGGTTCTGCCCTATGCAGGTTCTGCCCATCTCCAGCCCGACTGCCACATGGGTCTCCAGCATTCTGTTTCATTTTAGATGTTAGAAACAACACATACAGTAGGACCACATTCACTAAGCGGTGCTATGCCTGAAGACACCTACTGGCCCATCAATACAATGGGCCATAAAGTGATGTCCAGCCCTGTGAAAGCATCTTATGACCTAGCACCTCATAGTAAATATGTGCCATAGTGTTTATGAATATGTACTGTGTATCATTAGCATGCAATTCAAGGGTTTTGTGCTGGCATGTGTGTGGCCAGGTCTGCCCTCTGAGCACCCCCTGGGTTTCCCATGTTCCCCCTTACTTCCAATATTGCTGCGGAGGGGGGCGGGGGCGTTAGGCAAGTGCCGGTAGTAGCTGGGAGGTTGTGGCAGGTGACCGAGTCGCCGGAGGCTCTTGGCTGCTTCTGTAGCAGGGCGCCATGTCAGTTATGCGCGCGCATGCGCAGACAGTTCGCATATGCGCAGAGAACCCTCCTAGCGTGGCCATTAGAGATACAGGGCTCCGCGGGGACTACAAGCCCCACAATGCACAGGAGCAGCTACAGGTGCTACACACAGCCAATAGGGCTGCCAGGATTCCCCGCACCAGAGATGGATACATTTTGTGCGCTGAGAAGCACGACAGTCAGAGCTAGGACAAGGAAAGGGTAGGGTGTGTGTGCAGGGTGTCTGTGGCCCCTGCACTAGGCCAGAGACCCCCATAGGCCCCAGCTAGGCCCGACTCCCCTAAGCTTGTGGTTGCTGCAGGGACAGGCCTATTAGATAGGGACACTGTCCCTGTAGTGCCAAGTGTGAGGGACACAGCGGCGAACTGGCAATCCGGTGGTCTGGTACCAGATAACTCAACAGATAAGAGACTCTTCATGCTCCTCCAGCTTGACGGCACCCCATTTGGAGTCGGACTCATCGCTGACGACGATGGCGTGGGACCGGACGGCCCCTTTATCTTCAGTCGGCGCTACAGTGTACTGGAGTACCAGTCAGGTATCACACCAACACGTACAAGTGCACCAACAAATCACACTTTAGTTGTGTGCAGCGCTGTCGCACACATTGGGGGGGGTTTGACTCTTGTGGACACCAGGGTGGTTGGGTGCCCAGGGGCACCTCAGTACTTTGGGGGGGATATCCCATCGGAGTGTGGACATAGTGTTGGAGGGCACTGTCGGGTTACGGCCGTGCGTAGCCTATTTGGTGCGGGTGTTATATTGTTGTTCCTTTTTCAAATGCATGCAGAAAACTTATCTTTATCAGTGTGTGTTTAATTGCATTGTGTCCTGTGACGGGGTTATCTAACTTAGTAGGATCCCGCACAGGTGGAGGCGCTGTCACAGACGGATCAGGTACACCCCAGGCTCCCTGCAGCGGAGGTTCAGGCCTCCTGTGAGCCACAGGTAACGCACCACACACACAGTAACCGCCATATCTCCCATAGGGTGGGGGGAAACTGCTCTACATATAGTTGTATGAATGCATCTGTTTGATCTCAGGGAGTACAGAGCATTGCACAGAAATGACTACAGTACAGCACAGTATGAATGATGGGTTCTTTATTTTTTCAGACAAGCACTCAAATGTGCTGCCTGGCTGGTTTCCTACTGTAACTGTGTCCCTGGCATGTGCTGAAAAAGCCATTTCTTCATCATTGGACAGTAGAGAGCCAGGGATGAACTCCTTCAATATACTGAAAATGAATATACTGAATACTATTTGATACATGTCAAGCAACAAATTCTTGGCCTCTGTGTTTACTAGGGAAGAACCAATTGCAATAGTAGTGCCAAAGGAGGAAGCCACAACCTCTATATGAACGAACAATTGGTTAACTGAGGAAGAAGTACATAGGCGGCTTGATAAAATTAAAGTATATAAGCCACCTTAGTTTCTTTGAGGAGGTAAGTAGGAATTTAGACCAGGGTAATGCAGTTGATGTGGTCTACTTAGATAATGCAAAGGCTTTTGATACGGTCGCACACAAAAGAGGTTAGTGTACAAAATATAGCAAATTCGACTCTGTAAAAAATATTTGCACCGGGATTGAAAACTGCTACACTTTAGAGAGTTGGAACTTTTTTTAAATGGAACTTTTTCAGGTTTCAGGTTTTTGAATCCCCCCGCCTCACATGTACAGCTCAATCCCGTTATAGCGCGATCCGCTACAACGCAGATCCGCTTAAAACGTGGTCTGAGCATGGCTCCCGTTTCCTCCATTAGCACAAAACAAAACAAAAAAGGCAGTGGTTTCCTCTCCTACCTGGGATCGTGCTGCCGGCGGTGCACAGGCGGATGCGGTCATGGGTACCCCCACCCTCCCTCCTCTGCTACTCTACTTGGTGTGTCCCCCTCCTCCTCTGCTCTGGCGTGAGCAGCATGTCCAAAGCGCATCGTTGACCCGTCCACATACCTCTACCCGGGGCGTGATTGGGCCGTGAATTTTGTGACGTCAGGAGCGAGGGAGAGCGCCGAGCTGAGAAGAGGAGGATGCAGGGTACAGGTACACTACGCGGAATCCCGGATTGCGGACAGTTTTTTTCACGATCCGGTTATATATAACGTGGTCGCATAGGGTGGGCCTCGAGCACTGTGTTATAACAGGGTTCAGCTGTATTTCTCTCCCCTGCGTCTCACTCTTACTCCCTCTTTTCCTCACACACACCCTCTCTCCATTCACTCTTCCCCCTCCGTCAATTACCCCACTCAATCCCCCTCCTCAGACTCACTCTCCTCACCACACAATTCCTTGCACAAAATATACCAAAAAAAACACCCCACTGCAAAAAACTTCACAAATACATACAAAAAAAATCCCCTCCCCCAATTTATACAGCCCCCTCATGCACCCCCAAATATTTATACAAACCCCAAATACATACAAAAAAACCACCTCCCCATACATATGTAAATAACCAAATACAAATAAAAAAAGACCCCGAATGCTTATAAAAAAGGCCCCCAATGCTCATAAAAAAAGCCCCCAATGATCATATACAAAAAGCCTCCAAAGGCTCATTTAAAAAAAAAGCCAATGCATCTTTAAAAAAAAAAAAAAAAATACAGTACATGTTAGAAAACCACACAATACATAAAAAAAAAATATAGACTTACCTTGGTGATGGTCATGCCGGGCCCAGTGACTGCCAGGGGAGGGGGGTGACTGGTGGGGGGGAAAGACTGCCGAGGAGGGGGCTACTAGGGAGTGGGGGGCGACACTGCCGGGGAGGTTGACTGGCGGGTGGGAGGCACTGCCGAGGAGGGGTTCTGCCGGTGGGTGACTGCCGGGAGGGTGACTGCCGGGGGATGGAGAGGGGGGGCGACTGCCAAGGATGGGGCCGCCTGCCAGGGAGGGAGGGGGGACGACTGCCGGGGAGGGCGGGGGTGACAGACCAGGGAGGGGGCAGGGCTCGGTGACTGCCAGGGAGGATGACTGTCGGGGGGAGGGAGGGAGGTAACTGCCGGGGGGCCCTGCGATCAGACAGAGCAGTTTCCCCAGTGCTCCCCACTTGCAGACCTCTTCCTCTCTCTGTCCCACTGACTTCAGTGTGCGCCAGGCCATCCACTCATGGTGCCGGAAACTATGCCAAGCTAACTTCCGGCACACCGACGTCAGAGTGGCCAGTCGCGCAATGACGTCAGAGGGCACAGCGTGGGACAGAGCGAGAGGAAGAGGCCTGGGGGTGGGGAGAGTGGGAGTCTGGCGGCAACTGCTTTGCCCAGCCACCGCCACCGGGCCCCCTACCACCACCAGGCCTGGGACACTTGTACCGGCGTCCCCCCCTCTCGGCGGCCCTGATCTCAGGGATCGGTACCCCTGCTTTTTAACTTGTTTATTAATGACCTTGAGGTTGGCAGAGAGAGCAATGTCTCCATCTTTGCTGATGACACTAAATTGTGTAAGGTAGCATAAAAAGTGATTTATGCGCTCCAGTGCTGGATCTTGTAAATGTAGATGCGTTTGATATTGCACTTATGAAGAGGCATTATTAAAAAACGGAGGTGTAGCAAACCTCCTACGTGTTTCATGCGTGTGGCACTTTATTAAAGTATATTTTGTGACCCACTCTTGGCTGTGCGCCATAACTCCCTCCTTTTTGTTCATTGTGTAAGGTAGTAGAATCAGAGCAGGATGAAATTTCTCACCAGATGGACTTGGATAGACTGAAAACTTGGGCAGGTAAATGGCAGATGAGGTTTAATACAGATAAATGTAAGGTTATGAATTTAGTAAACAAGAATAAACGAGAATCGATGATGGAGAAGGATTTAGGAGTGCGTGTAGACAGCAGGCTTAGAAATAGTGCCTAAAGTCATGCAGTAGCAGCAAACAAGATCTTATCTTGCATCAAACAGGCAATGGATGGAAATGACACATAATTATGCCCCTTTATACAACTTTAGTAAGAACACACCTTGAATATGGAGTTCAATTGTGGGCACCAATCTTCAGAAAATAAATGATGGAACTAGAGAATGTGCAGAGAAGAGCCACTAAATTAAAAAAAGGGATGGATAATCTGATTAATGAGGAGAAGCTAGCTAAATTAGATTTGTTTACATTAGAAAAGAGGTGTCTAAGAGGGGATATGATAACTGTATACAAATATATTTGGGGACAATACAATGAGCTGTCAAAAGAACTCAAGGGCAGTACAAAGGACAAGGGGTCATCCCTTCAAGTAGGAGGAAAGGAGATTTCACCAGCAACAAAGTAAAGGGTTCTTTAAGGTAAGGGCAAGTAAAATGTGGAATATATTACCCATGGAGACTGTGATGGCAGATACAATAAATTTCTTCAAAAAAAAGTTGGACATCGTTTTAGAAAGGAAAGGTATGCAGGGATATATCAAATAAGTAAACATGGGAAGGATGTTGATCCAGGGAGAAATCCGATTGACAGTATTTGTATATAATGTATATGTATATAATGTATACCCTGTTCACTTATGTAACTATGTATTTGTAACCATGTATTATTTGACATCTTAACTCTATGCCAGGACATACTTGAAAACGAGAGGTAACTCTGAACCTATTATTTCCTGGTAAAACTTTTTATAAATAAATATTTGGAGTCAGAAAGGAATTTATTTTTCCCCTTATGAGTTATCATTAGATAATATTTATCTGGGGTTTTTTGTTTGCCTTCCTCTGGATCAATACTCTGCAAGTACAAATATAAGATAAAATATCTATCGTCTAAATTTATCATAGTTTGAACTTGATGGATGTACTTTTTTCAACCTCATCCACTATGTAACTATGTAATAAGCAGTTTATACAAGATAACAATGATTTGAGGCAGGGTACAGATGTGCTTAAACGGTAATAAATTTGTATTGCCTGAGGCAATGGGGACGTCAACATCCATAATACAAATACAAAACGCAATTAAAAGGAAGATGAAGATAGTATTAGTAGAAGGTAAGAACCAGATCTTTTTATGTTTCATTCAAGAGAGATACAAATGGGAGAGAGAAGGTGCAATGTGTTGCTATAATGCCAGTGGATGAAATATTATCAGCTACCTGTGGGTATCATATTACTATATGTAAGCAGAAATAAATAAATACATGCATGCATACAATAAAAAAAATGTTTTGTTTTTTTTAAAGACTAAAATCCTTTTCAGAGATTTCAGGGCTTCTTTAAAATCTCTTCACAAATGACCTGTCACACATTTACTTTATCAAAGCAAACAACTACATGGGCAGGGAATATGGGGCATGAGTAGCAATTGAAGAAAAAAAGATATTCTTCACGTGATATCTCAAGTGTTTCTGAGCAGGTTTTAAACCATGATACAATTATGATTACTATTTAGTTTTAAGGCTCCAAAATATTTCACTGGGGCCCCCTGTTTGCTATGTTGCAGATAGGGCCACTACCCCTTAATTAAGGAGCCTGTACAGTTTCAGTGAAAGGAATACGGCACACCATATAGGGTCGCAAGTAAAGAGGACCCCCGGATGCCTGCTGATCAGCTCCATCCGCGGATCAGCGCTGAAGTGCCTCATCAGACTTGTGGAAGGGGCAGTTCCTAAATACAGACAGCAAGGCATTGGGTCAAGCACAATGAGACCCATCAGGATTTCACGAAGGGGCCTCGAATTGTCGAGTCACTATCTAAAGCAAAGGTTCTAAACCAGGGGTGATTGAGAAGGTGCTGGCTGGGCTTCATTTGTAAAATGTTATTACTTTTATTCTGTTAAAATAACCCGTGGCTGTTACAACATGTCAAAGCTTCTTTATCTCCCGCCACATAAATTCATGGTCAATAGGGATCCATCCATTATTTTCTGTCTCTGTTCGTTTCACATACTTACTAATAAGAGAGGGCCCTATACCAAACGTTTCAGTCCAATTACTGTACTGGTGCGGTATTGGTATGGGGTGACCTGGGACATTGTTGGTCCTTTAGGGGTGATTAAGGTACAAAAGGTTTAGAACCCCATATCTAATACCCACAGGTATTGCAGGCAAGGTTATTGAAGAAAATGTGAGGAATAACTAGCCTTACCCTTACCCTGTTGCCTGTGGGACTCTTTGCTGGCCCTTGGACATACAATCGGAGTTACAGGGAGTGCTGAGGATCGCATGCTGCAGTCTGTTGCACCAGTTCTGTTGGTGAGTTACATCGTCACGCGATAGGACGTGTGAGGCCATTGAGAGAAGCGACGCAAACCGGGAAGCAGCACCAGGAGATATCCCACTCATGGGCACTGGAACACAGAGTCGGAGCATTCTGTACATGCAGCTGGGCAGTGATCCTAGCAGGTCCAGAGGGAGGACATTAAAGGGCCCCCATAACCAGGCTTAAAGGTTGGAAGGCATTCAAAGGACAAAGGAATTTGTGAGTTTTATTCCAAGTGTTTGTTTTTATATGTTTCATTAAATTTTAGCATTTAGCACTTCTATGCTATGTTTTCATTTTCCTTTTTCATATACTACTGGCTGAGATTTATTCCATCCGACAGTGGAGCAACTTCTATCATCAAGCGCCTTATTTGTGAGTTTATTTCTACTAGAAGCCATCTACTGTGCATGCATTAAACCTATACAGTACTATTTTTCAAAGGGTTACATTTAAATCCATTAGGATTCACTGCGATACCGATTTACCTGTAGGCTCTAAAGGGTCACTAATCTGGTAGTGGTGTATATACAGTATATAGTTACCTTCATCACCATTTGAAGTACTTGGTGGAATAGTATTTGGTGGTATTATTTGCACAGAGGTGATATTGTCCATCATTTAGTGTGTTATTATACACTATTTTCTACATTTTTCTATTTTTCATGAATTGCATTGTGCACGTGTATAAGTACCAGCGCCAAGGAGGTCTCTGTTGTGCAAAGAGTCCCATAACTACCTAAGTAATGAAACCAGAGTACGTCCATCTAAGGCTGCGTACATGCTGCCGCTGACCGCGCTTGATGCTTGGCGCTTAGCACAATCAATTTTAATCAGTCCGGCCACGCTCACGCGGCACGTACCCGTACGCTCGCGGGCACTAGATACTTGCCAAGACAGATAAAATTGTGTTTGAGGCGCGCTGAAGGGTCACATGAACTCCTCAGCCAATCAGCGCTAGTCACCTATCGGACACGCCCCCCCTGCTTGCGCTTACCAAAAAAGTTGCCGGACAGCCGAACGCTCATACTTGGAGAGTTGGTGACGTCGCCACTCTCAAGCATGAGTGCGGTCAGCGGCACGGGGCACGCCGCCTAAGTGTTAAGAGTGGGCATACAGTAGATGGAAGATAAGTATTCATGTATGTCTTTGATAAAACTCTGTCGAACGTGTCGAGATATGTATGAGCTGTCACAGAGTTGGGGGCCCAAATAAATGACGGTTGTACTATAAAGGTTCCTGGCGAACCAAGCAGAGTAGCCATATAAATACCACACAGATGTTACCTCCCTAAGAAGCCGGGCATGAAGTGTTCCACATACAAAATATTTGGAAGAACTGTATACTTATAATGATACAACATGTAAGTAGGTCCCTGTCACAAAGACAATAAATAAGGAAGGTGCTGTGAAAAGACAAGTTTGTGTTGGAGGGAGAGGGCTGGTGTTATTAAGGTCCCATGACTGTTGTGAGCATAGTAGCTGGGGCAGGGTTTCATTCATTTTGAATATCCAGCCAGAGCCAGCACTTCCCAAATAGCGATCTCGCGAGAGAGCCTAGCCTTGGACTTCCTCTTCCGGGTTGTAGCAGGGTAACGACTCGCAGTAAGGCACTGCCGAGGGAGGCAGTGTTAGTGAGGACTGGCTTGAGAACCCCACGGGCGATGCAGCTTTACTGATTGTAAGTTTTAGATGTTATTTTACCCAATAAAGTGATTTTGTCTAATACCACCTTTTTCTCTCTGCGCTCCAACCCCCCCTTTTTTTGTCTATTTCTTGTCATAGGCAAACAGGTGCTGTGGTTGAAACTAGGATACCAGGGAAATCGCCAATAGGTTTCCATGAGAAAGGGCGTTTTCAGAACACCTTTATATGTGTCGCAAAGACTTTTTTAAATATTGTCTACAAAATTCAGCATTGCAGGTTACCAATGTAATTAACTTTTCTTTTTATCGAGATAAAAAAAGTTTAGATAGTGTACTTTGTATTATAGATCATTAAATTGCGATAGCTTAAGTTACATTAGCACATTTACAGTGTACATTACATATAATGATATGCCTGTCATAATAAACGTACTATGTGCATGTTATACCCCATAGGCACTTGCTTGTTTTCTAGGGGCAGATTGGACAGGCTGCTCCACAAAAGTGGACCCCGACCACCACCACTTCCATTTCTGACATCCGGAGCCTGGTGACGGTCATGTGATCGTTTCAGGAGCAGGAAATCAACCCCACCCCTCACAAGTCTCAGCTCACCATGTTCACAAATTGACTTTAAATAATTTTTTTAATACTCATAGGTATATATATATTAAAAAAAAAGTCAGTAACCCTTAAATATGACACTGCCATTAATACACTTGGAACGCATTACCCCTTTATAATAGGCTATGGCTTAATACCATTTAGTAAATCTGACCCTCCTGGGCCGAATATCTTACTCAAGATCACATGGAAGCCTCAAATTCAAACCAAATAATAAGAGGCCAATGTGTTAAACACATGGCGGATATTTAGGGCTGTAAGACCTTATTTACGAAGTGGCACGAAGCCATCTGACACCTTACAATCACCTTTAAAAACAGTGTGGCAAGGTGTCTTATGATTTCCTATGAATCAGCCCTCTAAATGCCTAGAAAATGAAAATACCAACAGAAACTGTGCAGGAGTCGTAGTAAGCAAAGCAATTAACGATAAATACTGTAGACATTATCAGATTTAAGACAGAGTGCCAGCTCCTTGTGACAACTCACTTTACTGTACTTCCTCGCACTCCTTGAAACCAAAAATAAAATGATGTTTTCCTACAAACTCTATTATGTGGAGCACTATATGTAACCTTTTAGAGGCACAAACAAATGTTCTCATTAATATTAGCATGAAACATGCTTAAGTTATTCACCAGCGAGAACCTCTGTGGTTTTCCAAGCAGGTTCAATAGCAACAAGACATTGCAGATGCTGGGTTACCACCAACCCTAGCCAAGGAATTACCTGTGACGGCCAAACTCCTGCAGGTTGCATGGGATACCAATCACAGGAAATGTCTCACTAGCACATCAGTGCACGATGGTAACTGGTCATCATTTACACAACAATATATTTGTGGCCTCTACTGCTCACTATGCTCTTCTACCAGTAGAGGAAGATTATTAGCAACACCTTTGGATCACTACAGAAAATATAGGGGAAAAAATATATAAAATACAAAAAAGCACACGGGACTTACCGCAATTCTCAGTATAGATGCTTTTACTGAAGTCCATTTGTCTTGTCTCCGGTCAATGACCAGGATGAATCCGATTCCAGCATCTTGTAAACTAAACGTAAAACAGGAATGGAAGCTGCAGTTATAATTATTCCACATGCCGCTGCCTCAATGTGGAACAAATTTTTTAACCCTACCATTATTGAGTAGAAGCTGTTTCTTTAGATACAAAAAAAAGAAATGCAGATGAATTTACATAGGAATTATGTCCCCTTCCCCTGTTGGGTCTATGCAGCTGGTGTGTTTCTACATTTTGAGCAGCACATATAGGATTTTAGCTCAGTCTGCTACAGCCTGGTTGCCCTTGTTTTTTATCTTCATCTCGATTAATCCTGCAGGAGCTCTCCCAGAGCAGCCACATCTTCTCCTTAAAAACAGATTTTGTTCAGTGGTCTCCAAACCCTTTCGCTGCATAGATCACACAAGCCCACTCGCTGCAGTTTTCAACCCGCAGTTCATCTTATCAAAGCCCGTTATGCTCTGGAGGGCTACTACATTCACACAGAAAGGGTAGTACTTCCACCTTTGTGAGCACCATGTAAAGAGGCTGGTTAGAGATGAGATGTTCATCTCGGATGAGGGCACATCAAAAGGAGGAGACACGGCCTCAGCCACTGAATAATGACATTTGTTTGTTTTTTCTCCCTTTCTGCTCTGTTTAGCTCCATATGCTATGGTCACCAAGTACAAATGTGTGCTTCCAATTCTGCGATTTCACATGCAAGCAAATTGTGCAGTGCCAGCATCTGACTGGGGGGAGGGCTGGGGCCAATCCCAGCAGCTTGTGAGAATGAAAAGGCAAGTGCAGGGATGCTGACCAGAATAGCTAATGACAGCACATAAGGCGAGTTTCGCATTTTGTGCTGTGTTGCGTGAATGCAGGACCTGTATCCAATAGTGTGTTAGAAAACACTGCAGTGGGTAAAATGACAAATAATTCAACTGTGTGATGCTAGTAACAGTAGTCAGTCATTTGCTGTGTTAAAAACAATTGTCCCGCTCAATTATAAACAGTGTCGTAAGCGCAGATGTTGTGCTTAATAACGGATCCACATCTCACTGACAAACAATTGAGATAAAATGCACTGTATGAATGTGGTAGCTCTCATTTTCTATCAGATAAAGCTATAGCCTGTAGAAGCAAAAACACCCATTCCTTACTACAGCATACAGATATAATGTGTGACTTCTGCAAGGAGTTGATCAAATGTGTAATCATTTTTCCAGTATAAAGTTTGTGTAATGAATTAAACAAGACATAGCCAGAGTTGCCACAACTCCGGGTTTCACCCGGAGACTAGTGTTTTGGCCTCGCATCTCCGGGCTACGGGGTTACCTAGTAAACCTCCGGGTGACGGAACTCTGAGCGGGCTGTGGCGACAGCGCCTTCCGGCAGCATCCCCTGCAACTACTGGCAATATGGCTGCACGGTGTCAAATGGCGCCGCATTGCCATGCCAACGAGAATGCCACGTGACGTAACAGCATCACGTGACGCCCGTTGCCATGATCATGAGACGCTGTGTGACATCACGACGTCATGTGGTACCATGTTGTCATGGCAACTTGACGCTGTGTGTATATGTCACATAGCAACCCATTGTCATGGCGACAGAGTCATTTGACGCCATGCAGCCATATTGAAGAGAGTTGCAGGTGGAAGATGCCGGGAGGACACCACAGGAAAGTGCTATATTTAAAAAAAAAAAATCAAAAATCTTCAGATTGGCCTTCAGTCGAAGGTGGCAACCCTGGACATTGCTCAGACAGCATAGAATATAAAATAAACAGTTCTGAAAACTTGTATTTGGGGAGAGAGGCTTTGTGTGTGTGTGTGTGTGTTTTAGGGTGGGAGGTTATTTAGTGTGGGATTGGGGGGAGGGCCAGGATGAGAGGGGGCAGCTTGAGAGATAGGGGTGTAAGAGGGGGGGGAGAGTGGTGGGTGTGTAAGAGAAGGAGGGGAGATTGAGAGAGGGGGGGGGAAGGGTGATAGAGGAGTGTGAGAGGGGGTGAGAGAGGAGGGTGGTGTGTGAGAAGGGGGGAGTGTAAGAGAAAACAGGCGGGGTGGGTTCTCTTAAGGCCACCGACTCGTGGGTGGGTGGCCCCGGTGGAAATTCTAGTCCTGGGCCCCGGAAAAGCTGGCTGCAGCCCTGATTATACTATATGCTCCTTGTGTTATAAATGGGTAGAACATTATGACAATTCAACCCTGATTTACCTTGAAATACACACGTTCTTGTAGTGTTCATTTATATCTTCTATGCATGGATTCATAATGGACAAATCTATATATATATAAAACTGAAAGTGTTCTTTGTGCGTCCCTGTAGACAATTTAATTGGTCCGTCAGTCCGTCCGCCCTCCCACAGCTCTCATTGGCCGGTGTGTCCCGCCCCCCCATGGCTCTCATTGGCCGGTGCGCTCTAACCCACTCACACCACACAAGGAGGAGAGCTGTCTGGAGCTACGGGAGGGAGGCAAGTCTTTATGGCAGCCGTTAGCTCTCCTCTTCTCTCCCCCCCCCCCCTCGTGCCCGTTTCGCAGGCTGCCTCTGACCACTGCGGCTCAGTGAGGGGGGGTCGCAGGCTGCCCCTGACCACTGCGGCTCTGTGGGGGAGGGGGGGGTCACAGGCTGCACCTGACCACTGGGTCTCCGTGAGGGGGTTCGCAGGCTGCCCCTGACCACTGCGGCTCTGTGAGGGAGGAGGGGAGGGGAGCACCTGCCGCCCGCCCCAAACACAGAGAGAGACCGCAGCAGTACTCACCGGCAGACAGGGGCACCACCACACATCACCTCCCTGCCTGACCCTGCACCTCCCCGGCGAGCTGTCACCGAGGCCCCCGGGGCTGCGAGCGTGGAGAGGTGGCAGCACCGGGAGGCCCAGAAGGAGAGAGAGAGAGGCCTCACTCCCGGCTGTACAGCTCACACACAGGGGGGGGCCCAGAACCCCTGTATATAGCAAGGAGACCGCATCAGGTATGGGGGACAGAGGGGGGGAAAAAAGAAGAAGAAGCAGGCACACGGTCTTACTCAAAAGGATGTTTAATATGCCATAAAGTCCAACGTTTCGGTAGTCAAATACTGCCTCTCTCAAGGTGAAGGCTACCAAACACAAGAAAACAGTCAAAATATATACCACCCCCCTGATACTCACCCCTCCCCGCTCTGCCACATAACCAGGATGTTGACGCCCACCTGATGACATCAGAGCGACTGTATGGCGCCCCCTAGTGACGTCAGACATCCAGGTCTAAATCCCTGGCAATACAGCATGGAGCGGTCTTGGAGGACTGCAGCCACAGCCACACCTCTCCCCAGACTGAACACTCCCCCATGATGACGTCAGCGTGACCCGGCCGTCAGGGGGGGGGGGGGAGGAGGGGGGTGTGCACCAATCAAGACTGTACTCACAGGGCTGGACAAAGATGTATCCGTCGCCATGGGATCAGTGTCAGAGCAGGGGGAGTGAGACACTCCTACAAATCACCCTGAAAGTGTAAATAAACCACACACCAAAATATTAATAAAGCATATGTGCACAAAACTAATACAGCAATATACTATTAAAAACATGTGACTGTATACTGCAGATGACATCAGTATAATCCTGCAAAGTTACAGTGAAATGCCACATAAGAATATGCAGTACATCAGTATTTGTGTGTATACCTAGGTCAGAAATTGGTACACACAACCAGGGGGGGAGGGAGGAAGGGGCTGAGGGGAAGGGAGGGGAAGAAAGACGGGAAAAAACACAAAAACGATAATCTTCCCAACAGGTAAGTGCAGAGTCCATGGATGGTGCAAGATCAAATATGCCTGAAGAAAGACAAAAAATTACCTTCTATTAAGGAAGCATTTTAAATTCTGTTGCTCATTAAGACCCATACCGTTGCTGGTATTTAAAGCATGTATCCAGAATGCTTCACGTCTCAAAAAAGTCTCCCTATCCGGAGTGCCTTGTGTACGTGCTACTGACTCAATACCCATGATGCGTAAAGAGGCAACATTATGAATGTGTTCCACACAGTGTTGCACAAGAATAGAGGGATCCGTACCTTTTCGAATTACACTTTTATGTTCAATGAACCTTGTTTTTAACAGTCTGGGGAGAGGTGTGGCTCCAAGACGAAGCCCTATTCCTAAGGGTGAAACGCGTTGAGGGGGAGAATGCGGTGCTAGCCCTTGTGTGTTCTATGAATAAAGTTTTTTGAAGATCCCAGCAGCCTCTCTGAGTCAGACATGCGCAGTTGCGCCGGAATCCTCCATTGTTTCCAGTAACTCTTCTGACGGTGGCACGCAGGAGCAGCCGAGGTGAGCAGGCCCCAGACCGGAGATGCAGGTGAGGTAAGTTACCAACAGCCCCCTGCACCGGTCAATTCTGTGGCCAAGCGAAGCTCCCTCATGCGCTGCCCCAGTGTCTGACACAATTTCAGACTGCCACTCTGCACACTGAAGCGCAGGACAGATTCACACATTCTCTATTCTAAATACTGATGTACTGCATATTCTTATGTGGCATTTCACTGTAACTTTGCAGGATTATACTGATGTCATCCGCAGAATACAGTCACATGTTTTTAATAGTATATTGCTGTATTAGTTTTGTGCACATATGCTTTATTAATATTTTGGTGTGTGGTTTATTTACACTTTCAGGGTGATTTGTAGGAGTGTCTCACTCCTCCCTGCTCTGACACTGATCCCATGGCGACGGATACATCTTTGTCCAGCCCTGTGAGTACAGTCTTGATTGGTGCAACCCCCCCTCTTCCCCCCCCTGACGGCCGGGTCACGCTGACGTCATCATGGGGGAGTGTTCAGTCTGGGGAGAGGTGTGGCTGTGGCTGCAGTCCTCCAAGACAGCTCCATGCTGTATTGCCAGGGATTTAGACCTAGATGTCTGACGTCACTAGGGGCCGACATACGGTCGCTCTGACGTCATCAGGTGGGCGTCAACATCCTGGTTATGTGGCAGAGCGGGGAGGGATGAGTATCAGGGGGGTGGTGTATATTTTGACTGTTTTCTTGTGTTTGGTAGCCTTCACCTTGAGAAAGGCAGTATTGGACTTTATGGCATATTAAACCTCCTTTTGAGTAAGACCGTGTGCCTGCTTCTTCTTTGTACTGGAACATTTGGGACTACAGGAGCTCCCCAGGACCAGCGCACCGGCAGCTAAGTACCCCACCTCTATTACCATTGATATTGAGTGCGTGTCTCATCCTGTCTATGGACAGAGGGGGGAGACATGCAGGGGGTTGAGATAACCCACCCACCAGTCACTAACCCACCCACACAGTCACCACCCACTCAAGACATTACCCCCCCCCCATCCACTCACTAACCCACTCAGTGAACTCTGAAGGGGGGGGGATTGGACATGTGAAGGGGGGGCAGGAATTGTGAAGGGGGGGGGATTGGACATGTGAAGGGGGGGCAGGAATTGTGAAGGGGGGGAAACAGAGCTGTGCATTCGGGGGTGGGGGGACTGAACTGTTAATGCGGGGGGGACCCCAGACCTGTCAAGTGGGGGGGGGGGGAAATCACCAATGTGAAGGGGAGGGGGACAGAGCTGTGAAGGAAGGGGGCCCAAGCTGTCACCGGGGCCGAAAGGGAAGGGGGGGGGGAGAAAGTGAGAGGGCAATGGGGAGAGAGAGGGGGGAAGAGAGAGGGAGAGAGGGGGAGCGGAGAGAGAGAGGGGGAGCAGAGATAGGGGGTGAGCGAAGACAGAGGTTGAGCGGGAACATTCTATCCCGGGCAACGCCGGGTATATCAGCGAGTGTATTATATACTTTAACATTAGTTGCAATGTGAATAGAGATCAGTCAAATTATTGCCTATTTAATTCCTTTTAGCCAGGATTTTTTAATAGCTGCTAACACAAGCCCACGGATAATCCCAGGTGAGATAGTATTTTACGTGCTAGACACGTCCCCATATGCTAATTTATTTTATGCCAATACGCTGCTGACATAATCTAGGAAACTCTGCTCCCAGAATGTGGAGGGATCTATTTATAAAAGTGTGTATAAAATGTACTCTGTTGTATTTCCCTTTATTAACACTTGATTACCTGGTTAATCCCCCAAAACATTTTGCAATTTCGAGTTACTGCAAACAAAAATAAAAAAGAGGAAAGAGTAAGATGCTTTTACGCCCCTCTTTAATATTATCCATTAAAGCTGTATGTGGCAGCCCCGAGAATCCCCTGCCATACTCAGCAATTGGCAACCCATAGAGAAGAGAGTGACATGAGGACAAAGAGTAATGGGAGTGGGGGGGGGGGAGGGTGACACGGAGGTACAAGAAAGTGACATGGGGGGGAAAGTGTGACTTGGGATGAGAAAATGAATGCCTGGCAAGAGAGGTACATGGAGGGATTGTGGCATGGAACAAGGAAGTGACCTGGGGAAAGGAATTAAACATGGAGGGGAGGGGGTGTCCCTACCTCCTCCAGTTTAACTGTAGTTTCTGCAGCTGCAAGGCTTCCTGTGTGTGCTGCTGAGCCTCCTCTGCTGATTGGATCCCCATTGTCAAAGGAGGTGGCCAGCATCATACAGAAAGTATCAAATAGCTGCAGTAACCCTAGGAGTCGCTATGGCTGAAAGAGAGGAGGTAGGGACCAATGGGGGAAGGTAGGGGGGCCGCAAATATTTGAAGGGTATGGTCTCCACTCTCCTCCTTGACCTCTAATCCCACCCCCCCGCCACCCCCTAAAGCAGGCATCAGAGTGGGAGGAGGAACCCAAATCAGAATTTGAGGCAGAAATGTGTTATGATTTTTTTTGGTGCTCACCCCACGATCTCTCCTCCGGGCCATGCCCCTTCCAGTGGACAAGGAACTGGATACTCCTGCTTGTTTTGTGCTGAATCTCAAACTCCTGACACTCCTTGGCCAGGAGGGACAGGGGAAGGGCAGGTACGGGGGGAGAGGAGTAGTTCTGGATCCAATGCTTCAGGAAGGAGACATGGAATACTCGAGGAATCCTCATGGTCGGCAGCCAGTTCCAGCTCTAAGGAGACCGGATTGATCTGCTTTTTGATCTTGTATGGGCCAATAAATTAAGGGCCCAGTTTGGCCGACAGCATTTTGAGGTGGATATTCCTTGTGGAGAGCCATACAAGGTCCCACGATGGAGAGTAGGCAATTGTCTCCTGTGCCTATCGTCTGATGGCTTCTGCCTAAGAGCAGTCTTGTTGAGGTTGACCTGAATCTTTTCCCAGAGCTCTTGGAGATTTTCCATACTCAGATCCACAACTGGTACACCCAAATTAGCAAAGGAAGTAGGCAGAGGAGCGGGATGATACCCAAGTACAGAGAAGAATGGTGACTGGGGATGACTCGTGCCAGAGGGAATTACAGGTGACCTCAACCCAGGGGAGGTCGTCACCCCAATCATCCTGTAGATCAGACATAAAACACTTGAGATATTGCTCTAAGGACTGATTAGTTTGTTCGGTGAGCCCATTGGTCTGAGGATGATAGGTTGAAGTGAATTTCAGGATATACCAAGGCGTAGACTAAACTATTTCTACATTTTTTATTTTTTAAATGTAATTTTTATTAAAATTTTTAGGGAGACAGGGAAATGAAGAAAATAAAAGATGGGCGGGGTGGGGGGGGGGAAAGGTACAAAAAATAGAGACGGGAGAAAGAACACATTCATTTAGAAATTTACCTAACAAATCATCTTATAATATTCATTCACACAGTTAATATATATAGCATTTTTTACAACAAAATTAGGTGGGTGTTAATTTCTGGTTGACCAGCACCCAAAATCCAAGGTAACCACACCTTCTGGAAATCTGTGCAGGTGTCGTTGTTAAGACTAACCATTTTTTACATGCAGCAAATCTGCCAGACTTTATTTTTAACTTTAGGGATTGAGGGAATAGTTGTTTGCTTCCATACTGTCGCTAGTTTGCGTCTTGCGGCTGGAGATATGTGGCACAGTAATTTATTCTCATGTCTCGTGAGGCGGTAATATGGTTT
The DNA here is from genome assembly GCF_040206685.1 of Ascaphus truei. Lineage (NCBI taxonomy): Eukaryota > Metazoa > Chordata > Amphibia > Anura > Ascaphidae > Ascaphus > Ascaphus truei. Next base: position 253,803,241 of record NC_134485.1, read on the forward strand.
GTTTAATAGAAATAACCAGGGATCCATTGGTAGGTCCAAACCAAAAAACCTTTGTGACCACATTTTGATTTCCAGCCAATAAGCTGATATGAATGGGCACCCCCACCACATATGTATAAATGTGGCTTGTACTCCACATCCCTTCGGACATATTGTTGGGTACTCTGGGATGAATTTAGCTAGTCTCGTGGGGGTTAAGTACCACCTCATCATAACTTTATAGGCATTTTATCCGATTGTGATACACATTGAGGATGTAGCAACCGTCTGAAAAATATAATTCCAGTCTTCCATGTCTAGTTCCTCCCCCAGATCATCCTCCCATTGTAGCATATATTTCAGTTTTTGATTCATATGAGGAGGAGGGCTAACAAAGTACCCATACAGGTTAGATATCAGATATTTATGATTTCTAAAAAAAATTAACGAATTACGCTCCCCTATCTGAGACAATGACTATCAGACCCACATCAAGCCTTAAGATCGCCCTGATAAAAACCATCAGATAGCTCAGCTGAAGGTAATTTCCTTAGGGGAATAAAATGGTCCTGTTTAGAGAAGTGGTTCACTACCACCAGGATAGTTGTCATACCTCTGGATGGGGTTTAGTTCTACTATAAAATTCATGGCCAGATGAGTTCATGGACAGTCAGGAGCAGGCAACGGCTGTAGTAACCCATATGGTAATGTGCTTTGGTCCGAGTACAGGCGGCCACCAGTTTCCTGCCATCCTGGGAGGTCTCCAGAATAAGCAGAGAATAAATTGCAAGGTTTTCCTCTCGCCACGATGTCCCATAACCTTAGAGCTGTGTCCCAACATAATACTTCATTGTGAAAGAGTAGGGGAAGACAGAGCCTAGACAGAGGCACAAGAAGACCCACATGGTTGTCTGGCTGAGAAGCAATGAACTGCTGCATATGTACCAGAGTGATAGAGGAGAGGATATTATCCGACGGGATAATGGATCCTTTTTAGAGGTTCATCAGGCTACACGCCTTCATGGCCTTAGTTTCGGGTTCGGAGAGGGGGTACATATGACCACAGAGAGAAATGGAGCCTGGAAAAGGTCTATGTCCATCATAGAGCAAGATGTGGAGACTGACCATAGGCCTCAGGACTGAGTTCTGATTGAGTATAGCGAAGTCGGGGTCACAGGCCGGGATCAAGGCAGACGATAAAGGATCATGGTTGGGGTCACAGGCTAAGATCAAGGCTTTTGCAAAGGAACAAACGAGGACTATACGGGAAGAAACACCCTGCTTAGGAACTGGCTGCTTGTAAAAAGATGCCTTATAAAAAGGCCTAGGACTGGTATAGCCAGTTTAACAATCCCCATCTTATGTCAGGGTGAATGCGGCTATTTCCTAACTTCAGCCATACTTGTTTAGAGCAAAATAAGTCACTTCCTATCCTCTGTCACCTTTGGTGCAGGCAAAGCAATCTTAGATCTCAGTCATGATAATAAAGGCAATGTAGAATCAGGGATGCTCCGGTGCCGGAGGGGCACAACCACGACAGCGGGTCCTGACTATGTGAAACTTGTACCCTAAATGCAAAGATAATTCAGAAGTTTCAGACAACTCAAGGCAGTATGGAGAGATTTATGCTGGGTGTTACACAAAAAGAGACAGGAAAAAGAATGAATGTGTTCAAGAGAAAACAAAAGTCTGTGACATCACCACATTGGTGAAGAAATTAAAATGGAAGTGGGTCAAATATATTGCATGAAGAAATTACCATTGATGGACAACGATGGTACACAAATGGATTCCAAGGGACATTAAAAGGCCAAGACAATGAGCAAAAGTAAGCTGGGAGGCTGAAAACAGATTTGTTGGAGCAATGTGGAGAAGAGAAACTTGCAACTGCAGTTGCAAGCCTGGATGATCATTGGGGAGGCCTTGTATCCAGTTGTGGATCGACAAATGGTAGTGCTCTTTCAATGATAAATAAGTGTGGACTTCAACACTTTCACGGTCAGCTGTTACCAACAAGCTGGAGATTCAACTCCTATACCTCAGCGCTGCCGGTGGTACATTGGCAGAATCCTTAGCAGCATAGCTCACTCAGGATTACGTTCTGGACGCTCCTGCGCCTATTTAATCTGTGCCCATTTATACTGGAGGCATACTCCTACATTTATTGCTACAATTGCTTGGTTATCCCAAACAGATACTCCTTGGGGCACTTCAGCTCACCTGGGATTCCTGATTTGGACCCTTCTGCACTAGGATTCATCTGGTTGTTAGTCAAAATCACTGAAGTTCTGTCCAGCTGGATGTTGCTGCGGATTCATGTTTGGATCCATATAATCATATGTACATACACACACAACACACACACATATGTGTCTGATCAGCCCTTACCATGATAAAGACTGCTTATGCAGTCGAAATGTTGGAACTGGATTTACTAATAAATCATCTTCTTGAAAGACCGAGTGCCTGGTTGTTTCCCTCCTGCTCCGTGACTTCTTTGGGGTAGTACAGGATCTCCCCTATCTCCATGTGCACCAGCAAATTACCTTTATTGCTACCTTAATTGTGTGCCTGTAACCCTCTATGCATTCTCTACATACACATTATAGCTATGATGTTCTATCCCACGTAACTTATGTCTTTGGGAGGCATACAAAAGGTAAATCTATTCCTTTTAGATAACCCCATACCAAAGACAGCCAGTGGGGCTGCACCTTTAATAAATGGTCAAGTAGTGTAAGGTAATTGTAGGAAATTCGGCAGCAGTTTATTCTTAGCTTAAAAGTTGACCTTGCTGTCCGTCAGTAGATCAGGGTATTGAAGAAGGTTTGTGACAGCATTCCAGTTTTCGGTTTCCCAGAGGGTACTGTTGCTATTAAAGTCCTGCCTACAAGACATGCTTGAGATTATGTATCTTTATAGCCAGAGCTGTCATAAGTAATCTCTACAATTGGAAAGTTAAAATGCTTGCAGTGAAAACAGCTCATAATCGCACACACAAATATAGGCTGTGACAGACGTGGTCACAGCCTAAAAATGCAGCTTGCAGGCGTGTCCGGAGAGTTTAACAGCTGTACAAATGTTTGCCCATTATCATTACGACACACTGCAATACACCTGCTGAGAAACCATGTTTTAGTTTATAATTTTGGACCAATTCTGCCGATAAATGTAATTTGCACATATACTAATAAAGTAGTTTTTCATGAAATGTACACAAAAGTGCAGATTGGACTGGAATGCTACCGTAATTAAGATTTTGGGATTTCTAAAAATACTGTCCTGCTGTTTGCTGTGTCCCATTGGAGTAAGACACTGCTCCGATATTCATAGCTGTATGTCATGCTAATTGCATTATTAGGTATCAGCACTGTAAGTAGGCTCATTGCCAACCAACAAGCGGAAGCAGTGAGCGCTTTAGTTATAAATAGTAGCTGGTAAATGTGACCCTCCCACAAACAAGTACAACAGAATATAAATAAAGCAAGGAAGGTTACCAGAGGGAAAAGATTATAGAGGAAAAATCCTTGTACTAAAGAAAATAGAAGACCATTAATTTGTGAGAGGAGAGTGCAATGCTTATACACAAATCTCTTTCACCAATGCATCCCACAGTACTTCACTGCAAAAAATATGTCATATAGAAAAAGACCAATTCTGTTCACATTATGAAAATCCAATCAGATCTTGGGACTATTAATATCTTTGTTTATTTACAATGTGTCAACATTTTGTTTAATGGCAAATTACACAACACTGTAAAACTATGACATGCAGGTATACTACAATATATTATCAGATATCCAAAGTGATTGGCTATCCAGCGATCTAAAGAAAGTAGGTGATACGTAAAAAATATGATGCACTATAGGAAATTAGTATATAACCATGGCTATGAATTTCTACTTGCTACAAAGCGGTGATAAAGGGTAGGATAAAAGAACATAATACTTCCATATTAATAGAGAGTTTTCAGGGCACTCCCAAATGTGAGAAGGGTAGGAGGATTGGTAAGAATTAGGAATTTGAGAATTGGTAAGTGTGGCAGGGTGGGTACATGCAACCACACACGCGGGTTCTTTGGATAAGGCTTATTTATTTGAGCCTTAAAACATACAGCACACCAAAAACAAATAGCTCTCATCAGCAAACAAAAGAAAATAGCTTCTTCTTCAGCAGGCAAAACAAAATAGCTTCTTTATAGCAGACAGAACAAAATAGCTTCTCTTTAGCAGACAAAACAAAAATAAGGCAGCTTCTCTTTGTATGCAGGAGACAGACAGTTCATCACACATGTACTTTGCACCACAGACCTTACAGCAGTAATCTCTTTAGCACTTTCAGTCCTGTCTCCTCACCAGTTCTCCTGCATGTGTGTACAGCCTGGGGTTTTAACACCTTGATTATGCAGCTGGGGTCAGACTAATTAAGCAGCCCTTCTCAACTTAACCTCGTCACTGCTGCACTGCAAGCCTAAACAGGCAGGCATATGGCTGGTGACGTTCATTCACCCTGTCAGAGTAAGCGATTAGAATTTTGTTTTATCCATGAACTGCCAACATGTCAAGATCTGTACTCTGCGCTGTAAAATTCCGCAGAAGAAACCCACGCCACAGTTACAAACTCTGTAAAATAGGATTGGAAATAAAAATGCCTGTTCCATTGTGTTATGTACTATCAGGGCCGCCAAGGGAACACTGTGTTCCCAGGACAAATGTAAGGAGCAGGCCAAGGTACAGGCATAGGGGGGGAGGGGGATAAAGTATGGGTTAGGGACGGGGAAAGAGGTTTGGGCCTGAGGGAGGGAAAGAAAGTTAAGGGCCTGGGGTGTGAGGCGGGAAGGTATGGGCCCTAATAGGGGGCAGGAGAGAAGGTATGGACCTGGGTGGAAGAAGGTATGGGCCTGGGAAGCAGGGAGGGCGGCAGGAGATGGAGGAGCCGAGTGGGGAGGAGGGCATTTAATCTGTGCCCATTTATACTGGAGGCATACTCCTACACTTAATTTACTTGGTTATCCCGAACAGATACTCTTTGGGTCACTTCAGCTCACCTGGGATTCCTGATTTGGACCCTTCTGCACTAGGATTCATCTGGTTGTTGGTCAAAATCACTGAAGTTCTGTCCAGCTGGATGTTGCTGCGGATTCATGTTTGGATCCATATAATTAAATGTACATACACACACAACACACACACGTATGTGTCTGATCAGCCCTCACCTTGATAAAGACTGCTTATGCAGTCGAAACGTTGGAACGGGACCATGTGGGACTGTAGGAGGCTGGTGCAAAGGTGCCAAGTTGGCCTACCTCTGCATGGGTTATTTTGCTGAAAGCTTTCGTTGTATTCCAGGGGGAGCATGGAGGGAAATAGAACAAAAAAGACAAAAACAATCTAAGTGTAGACAGTTATTTCAAAGGTGCAAAATTAGATATCTTGTCTTGGCTCGTATGTTGTGCCTACTTACAAGATGTAAGTTGTATACAAGCGATTTAGACACACAATGGTCTCTGCTAGGGATGTTGTTCTCCACTCTATGAAGCAGTCTCCAGTAATCAGCTCAGCAACCAAGTGTATGTGAAGAAAAATGATACCATAGTGCAGACCAATATAATGTTAAAACTAAACTTTATGATTTTTAAAATTGAACACTTACAATAAAATTGAATATAATAAGCATTGTTCACAATATTAGTGAGGAGAGAAGAGTGTGTTAGCTTCCGGCTCACCCGCCTCTTCTGATGGAACTTGATGTAATCAGCCTCTCTCTGTGACTTGATGTCTCTGGCGGTGGACTGTGTACCCAGGCTGTGTCCTCCCGTGGGTTGTTAGACTCCCCTTCTGCTGTTGCAGCTTAGAGCTGCCTCTCGGGTGGGCGATCCCGCCTCTCTCACTGCCGATACGTCACTTCCGCTTTGTTCCGTCACGTCACTTCCGGGCGCGGCTGATGGAATTTCTGAATGGCGATCACGCCTCTCTCCTCTCTCCGCTTCACCCTTTTTTGGCGAAACGCGTAGAGTGGGAGCCGTCCTGTCAGGAGAGAGGAGAGAGGCGTGATCGCCATTCAGAAATTCCATCAGCCGCGCCCGGAAGTGACGTGACAGAACAAAGCGGAAGTGACGTATCGGCAGTGAGAGAGGCGGGATCGCCCACCCGAGAGGCAGCTCTAAGCTGCAACAGCAGAAGGGGAGTCTAACAACCCACGGGAGGACACAGCCTGGGTACACAGTCCACCGCCAGAGACATCAAGTCACAGAGAGAGGCTGATTACATCAAGTTCCATCAGAAGAGGCGGGTGAGCCGGAAGCTAACACACTCTTCTCTCCTCACTAATATTGTGAACAATGCTTATTATATTCAATTTTATTGTAAGTGTTCAATTTTAAAAATCATAAAGTTTAGTTTTAACATTATATTGGTCTGCACTATGGTATCATTTTTCTTCACATACACTTGGTTGCTGAGCTGATTACTGGAGACTGCTTCATAGAGTGGAGAACAACATCCCTAGCAGAGACCATTGTGTGTCTAAATCGCTTGTATACAACTTACATCTTGTAAGTAGGCACAACATACGAGCCAAGACAAGATATCTAATTTTGCACCTTTGAAATAACTGTCTACACTTAGATTGTTTTTGTCTTTTTTGTTCTATTTCCCTCCATGCTCCCCCTGGAATACAACGAAAGTGACGATTTGCGGGACTACCGAAACCAGTCCCTACCAGCTGGGTTTGAGCAGGGGGTTTGAACATTTTAAATATTTACACCTGCACGTTATTTTGAGCACGTCTTTATTGTTAAACAAATAATTGATTTTGTTTAAAATATTCACTATATAGTTTGTAGTGAAACACTTATAGAGCTAGCGCCGTTTTTTCACCTTCACTCAACACTTATTTTGCTGAAAGGCCAGAGAGGTGGCGGCTGGCAGAGTGCCATACAGACCCGCAGCTTGGGGCTTGGGCCCCAAGACTCACGGGGCCCGGGACAACAGTCCCGGCAGTCCTCCCCCCCCCCCCCCGTTGGTGACCCTGTATACTACTATTTCAGTACTGTATCCGCTAATACAGGCATACCCCACATTAACGTACGCAATGTGACCGGAGCATGTATGTAAAGCGAAAATGTACTTAGAGTGAAGCACTCCCTTTTTCCCCACTTATCGATGCATGTATTGTACACCAATCATCATATACGTGCATAACTGATGTGAATAACACATTTGTAACAGGCTCTATAGTCTCCCCGCTTGTGCACAGCTTCAGTACAGGTAGGGAGCTGGTATTGCTGTTCAGGACGTGCTGACAGGCGCATGCGTGAGCTGCCGTTTGCCTATTGAGCGAGATGTACTTACTCGCGAGTGTACTTAAAGTGAGTGTCCTTAAAGCGGGGTATGCCTGTACTCTATTGTGATCAGTATCTGCTGTTATTGCATATCAAAAACTTTAGGTGGTGGCACTACCGGAAAGGGACTTTTTAAAAGTGAAGCGTCTTAAAGGTATTGCATAGCTTATAATTAAGAGGGTGTTTGAGAAGAAGAAAACCAACCAAGTGGGTAGACCTGAAACCTATTCTTTGTGACAATAGTGCAGATAGATGAGTGTGCCTCGACCTCCCATATATCTGTCGAATCATCTCCTGGAATTTGATTCCCAATATTTCTCTCTCACAAAGTCATATATTATGCTGATCTTTTCTGTCCAGGATGGAGTATATATTTGAGATCAGCCCTTTTTGATGCGCCTGTGCTGTACACATTTCTTCAAATGAGGTGAGTTGTAGGTCTTTCCAGGCCTGGAACTTAGAGATTTTTTTCTTATTTGTGTGTATTTGAAGTGCTCCGATTGTGGGATATTATATTTCTCTTGTATTCATTGTAATGTTCTGAGTCTCTCAAAAAAAAACATGACATCTCTAATCCTTACTCTGCCCCTTGAAATCCAGATGTTGTTTCTACATGGTATACAACTGGTGGGAATTTCTCATTCCTCCATGAGGGAATGTTGTCCTCTTAGCTCCTTTCTTCCCTCCCAGCTATTCCATATATCCGTGTAAATGAGTATAGCGGCTGAACAGCAATGACAATGGAATGTTTCAATCGAAAACTAAATGTGCAATATTTCTCCAAAAAGGGTCATCTAAAGATAAATCTGACATGTTGCTGGAAATCACCTTGTTTAGATAAATGGGGGGGGGGAGAAAAACACCAGGATTTGTCACACAACACAAACACTCTATGAAATTCAATGTACTGATTTTTTTTTTTTTTCAACTTTCATTTTTATTTGTGGAAATCCGATCTACAGACACGCACCGCCCATGGGCGTACATTATGGTCAAACCACATTTTTATGAGAAAACAGCTGTCGACACTGACAGCACCAAACGAACCCCAATTAGAGATTTAAGACAGGACGTACTTGACTTACAGGACTGGGGAGGAGACGTATGGTGGAGGGGGAAGAGGGGGGGGGGGCGTTCTTGCGATGTTCTGGCGAGGGGTTGAAGCGACTACAAGTAGCTGGAGATTCACTTTGATAGGCCTGTTGCTCATTGTAGTGTGTGGGTGGCCCTAAATAACGTCTCCCTACGTCTATGTCCCGTCTGTCCCATCCAAGGAGAACGCATTTTTCATACTATTAGTGCAAAATTGAGGCGGCGTCCACCCCTGGGATGTTGGTTTGTTCCAGCCACGGGCCCCAGACTTTTAGAAATTTAGCGCCAGAGTCGTTGACCCAACTCGTCAACTGCTCCATCTGGCAGACGTGCCAAATTCGGTTCCTGATTTTGGGGATAATTGGGATCTCATTCTGCTTCCACAGTGCTGCGATCTCGCATCGGGTGGCGGTCGCAAAATGCATGACCAGTTTATGTGTTGTTCTAGACATGCCCTGGGGCCGCCTGCCCACAAGGAACAGCCACGGGTCCAGGGGGATCTCTAAGTCGAGCATCCCTTCCAGCCAGTTTCGAATTTTTTCCCAAATCGGGACCACCCTTGGGCAAGACCACAGCATGTGTTTAAGGTCAGCCAATTCTCCGCACTGTTTAGGGCAGAGCGGCGAATAACCTTTGACAAATTTAGATAATTTGACTGGGGTGTGGTACCACCTCATGAGGACTTTATATGCGTTCTCTTTTAATGTGACACATATTGAACTTTTCGCTGCAGTTTGCAATATGTATTTCCAGTCGTCGTCCTCTAATGTCTCCCCTAGCTCTGTCTCCCACTGTCGCATGTATCGTAGGCGGGGGGAGTCCTTACCAGCCGGACAGACTACCTCCCTGTACATCCGAGATGTCAGTCCCCGTGTGTCCGTTGGTCTGGAGCACAGCTGTTCAAAATTAGTTCGTGCAGGACGAACAGGAAATTTGTTATAAAATGCCCTGACCTGGAGGAATCTAAATAATTCTGAATTTGGGCAATTTGATGCCTCTTTAAACCAATCGAACGTCTTGATAGATCCCTTACCCCCCAGGTCCTTTAATCGGTTGTACCCTGCCTGCGTCCACTTTACAAATTTATCACTCGACAGCCCCGGAGCAAAGTCCGGGTTGCCCCATAGGGGGGACATTAATGTGTGGGGGGTGGTTAAGTTAGCTTTAAATTTAGATGTCCCCCAGACCGCTAAGGAGTTCGCCACTGCGCAGAGCGGCGTTCCAATGCCTTTCTTGCATTGTTTTGGTAGCCAGATCAAATCTTGAAGTGCCACTGGGGCACAACATTCCCTTTCTAGCTCTGTCCATCTTCTGTTTGTGGGGTCCGTGTGCCATTGAATGATTTGGCCTAATTGTGCCGCTTTATAATACGCCATCAAGCAAGGTACCGAAAGTTCTCCTTTTACTACTGGTTTTGTCAGTAGGCTTTTTGCAATTCGTGGGCGTTTTTTGTTCCAAATAAATTGGATGATGTGAGCTTGAAGGGCTTGGATCTCAGATTTAATTAAAGGTATTGGTAGGGTCTGAAACAGATATAACATTTTGGGCAGTAAATTCATCTTGACACTATGAATTCTGCCGAACCATGATATCCCGTACCCCGCCCATACCCTGAGATCTTCCTTGAGCTTCTTCATCATCTTGGGGAAATTTGCCTTATATAAAGTATTATAATCCTTAGTGATGTATACCCCTAAATATTTGATAGCGGAGGATTGCCACTTAAAATTGAAATTTAATTCTAATAATTTTTCGATTGGTTTAGGTAGATTGATGTTGAGCGCCTCAGACTTGGCCTGATTAATCTTGAACCCTGAAATCCTGCCAAAGGCGCCCAAGATCTCAAAGACATTGGGCAGGGTTGTCAGCGGTTTAGAGATGGTCAGGATCACGTCGTCTGCATATAGCGCAGCTTTGTGATGTTGTCCCCCCAATTGGATTCCTGATATATTAGGGCTTAATCTAATGTGGGCTGCAAGGGGTTCGATACAAAGGGCAAAAAGTAAAGGGGACAGCGGGCAACCCTGGCGAGTTCCACTTCGAATGTTAAATAGCTCGGAAGGGAAGCCCTGATGCCGCACTTTCGCTGTGGGGCCTGCGTATAGGGCCATTATTGCTTCAAGAAGGCGGCCCCCAAACCCAAACACCCCCAGCGTCTCTCGGAGGTAGGACCAATCGATACGGTCAAATGCCTTCTCGGCATCCAGACTCAACACCATGGACGGAATGTGTTTTTGTCTTGCCAAATCTATTAGATCAATTATCCGTCTGGTGTTATCTGCTGCCTGTCTACCTGCAATAAAGCCTACTTGATCCGGATGTATCAGGCCTGGAAGGACACTACCCACCCTGTTTGCTAATAGTTTGGAGAAGATTTTTATGTCCGAATTAATCAGGGAGATTGGCCGGTAGCTCTTGAAGTCTGCCGGGTCCTTACCAGGCTTGTGGATCACCGAGATAGACGCCTGGAGCATCTGGGTCGGGAAGGGCTCTCCCTCTAGGATCCCGTTAAATAACTTCAGAAGATGAGGGGCTAGGGTCTTACAAAATTTTTTATAGTATAAATTTGAGTATCCGTCAGGGCCTGGGGCCTTGGCTGGTTTGAGGGACTTAATTACCTCTGTGATCTCTTCCAGGGTGAAATCACCCTGCAGGGCCTCCTTCTCAACCCTGCCCAAGGTCGGAAGCTGTGCCTCAGACAGAAACCTCTTGAGGGCAGCCGATGTTTTTTGGTTATGGGTGACCTTATCTCCATCATACAGTGTAGCATAGTATTTCCGGAATGTTTCCACTATTTGTTTCGGATCAGAGGTAAGATCACCCTGCTGGGTTCTAATTGCTGCTATCCGAAAGTTTGGAAGCTTGTTTCGGAGCTTGTTGGCTAGTAAGGTATCTGGCTTGTTGGCTTTTTCATAAAATCTGCGTTTGGACCAAGCTAACTCCTTCTCGGCCTGGGATGATAACACCAAATTAAGGGCCGCCTTGATATCTAACAATTCTTGCCACGTGTTCTGGTTTTTATCCGCGGAGTGTTGTGCAGTGAGAAGTGTCAATCTCGCCTGCAGCTCATGTATTTTAGAAGCTTTCTCTCGTCTCCGCTTACCAGCGATATTCATAAGGAACCCCCTAAGAGTAGCCTTATGGGCTTCCCAAAGCGTGGCCTGCGACTGTACGCTTCCCTCGTTTTCTCTAAAGAAATCTTTTATCCGGTCCCGTATCGCCCTTTCGGTGGCCGGGGCCTTGAGAAGAAGCTCATTGAGCTTCCAGTTTGCTCCGGGTCTGTCTAGCCCTACAATCGTGCACCTCAGCTCTATAGGCGCATGGTCGGACCACGAGATCTCGTGAATCTCTGTGTGGCCCACCACTGGAACCACTCTGTTTGATACCAGGAAGTAGTCTATTCGGCTATATCTGTCATGGGGATGTGAGTAGAAAGTATATTCTCGGGTCACCGGGTGTTGCTCTCTCCAGATATCCGTCAACTGACAGTCTTGAAGGCCCTTGCGGAGGGTTAATATGTCCTGTCTGTGGGTAGTGTTAGGTTGGGTGCATCTGTCAAGGTCAGGGTCCAGTGTGCGGTTCAGGTCCCCAGCGAGGAAGGTATTTCCCTTTGCCATATTATGTAGTATGGAGAAAAACTGTTCAAAGAAAACAGGGTTTTGTTCGCACGGGGCATATACTGACGCTAGTGTTACCTGTTGATTTTGTATCTTGCCCGTTAAGATTAAGAATCTACCCTGTGGGTCAGAGTATTGCTTATCTATGGTCAGGGCAAGCCTGTTGTGCGTGATAATTGCTACGCCCCTCTTTTTGACATTTGCCGATGCCAGGTGGAATGTTTTATAGCTCTTATCTAGAAATTTCGGGTGGTTTACGCGGGAGAAATGAGTTTTCTGTAGGAAAATAATGTCGGCCTTCCGCCGGGTATATTCCCTAAAGGCAATTCTCCGCTTAACGGGACTGTTGAACCCCTTCACATTATGTGAAACCATAATAATCTCATTACTCATCTGAACAGTATATCGTGAACCATCTACGTAACCGCCGTTGTTGGACCGGTAGGTATCCTGTCTCCTGATGTCTTTCTCGCCGATCAGTCTCCCTCTTCTCTCTCTCCGTGCACTGGGATTGACATCCAGGGAGGGCTGACACAAAAGGGGGGTGGGGAGGGGAACATATAGACAAATAACAAAGAAAAAACAGATATCAGAACATGGGTCACGTGGCATTGGCACCCGTGCCGCAGGCCCGTGATCCTCGCCCCTGGGTAACCGACGGGGGGGGGGTTCCCGCCCTCCCTCTTGGCGTCCCTCCCCCTCCCCCGTCGCCCAACCCAACCAGGGGACTTTGTCGGAATCCACTAGCCTAAACCCAGCCAGTCCCGACTCGGAGCACATGCGGAGATCAGGGCAGGCCTCTACCCCCCTGCCCCTCCCCGTTTGTTTCCCGTTATCTCTAAATGAACGAATAACTACGCTTATAACTTTCACTAATAACCCCGTGTTGCATCTCACCCCCAACCTCTTGTGCTGCCCACTATGTGACCTTCCACATTCTCTCTCACATTCTCTCTCTACCTATGAGGACTTCCTGTCTCCACTTGGCTAATTTCTCCCCCGCTAATTCCCTCCCCTTTTCTTTATATCTTTTTTATGCCAGTCTGCTCCAGCATATGTCGTGCCTCCCACCTCCTAAGTACTCTGCTCCTCTGCAGCTGACTTCCTTGAGCTCCCCATTGTCTTCTAGCTCCCCCTCTCACCTCTTTTTTCCTTCTTACCTCTCCCTAGGTACTCTGCCGCTATTAGGCTTCCTTTCCCCTCACCTCTTTTCTCGCCTCACCTCCTTCTCCTTCACGTGCCCTATAACCTGCCACCGCCCTGCACACTTGCCTATCCCCATCTTGTTCTCACTTACTTTTCTTTCTTGCTCCCGTCACTTGCTACTCCGACTCCTCCCCTTCTGCGTTCACTTCCCCCTGCTTTTCCTTTCACCTATGTTCTTAGCTCTAACCTCTGCCTCTCACTTACAATACTCTCTCTCTATCCGCTCGTGCTTGCCACTTCCCCACACTTTCTACCACTCAATACCATCTACTCTACCTACTCAGCGTCCGGTTTCTCCTATCTCTCTAACTCCCCTTACTAAGCTGCTACCGGGGCTCCTATTGTCCCTTGTTGTCTTCCCTCATCCCCTCCCTCTGTCTAATTGTTGCTATGCCGCTCTTCCCCGCGGCTTGGTTCGGCTGTCCGCTCGGCCTCTGCTCTCCGGTTGCGCTTGTCCCTCCGTTTCTCCTCTTGCGCCTTATGCTGCCTCCCTCCGGTGTAGAATGGCCGTCGCCGCCGGAACCGCGTCGACTTCCGTGCGTCACGTCCTTCCTTGTTCCCCCTTGTTCCGCCCCACTCAAGATGGCCGCCTTTGGGGACGCCCCTTCCTGTGACGTCTTGCTCCCTCCGCCATCTTGGAGTAGGCAGTCGCCCGAGGAAGACGCAGATGAAGCCGCTCCTCCTACCTGGTCCATTTTCCCGCCTGGTGAGCTCTTCCCGCGCTCTCCGCTTCCGTGTTCTGCGTTGCAAGCTGGGGGGCCGCCATTGCAACCTCGGTCGCCATGACTGGACCACGAGGTAAGCAGAAATTTTTGTTCAGTCTCCATTTCCTTCCGTAGGGCTCAGCGCCGTGTGGGAGATTACGGGGGCTATTTCCTCCCCCCCCCCGGTCCTCTATCGTGGGGAGTCCCGCCATATGGAACGTGTGTCAGCATATTCGCTGGGGCTGGTGCAACTTTAATCCAGAACCATTTAAAACTTGTAAAACTTGGGGGTTTATTTTAACAGCGATAAACTAGTAACTTAGACGACCCCTCCTCCGGCTGGGCTCCCGACTGTGTTCCACACGGGGCTGACCGCCGGGGCTTCAGGCTCCTCGTTGCCAGCGCCAGGTGCCGTGCCGAGTCCCAGTTTCTGTAGGAACTTGTTCCCCTCCTCTGGTGCCTTGAGGTGTATGGGTCGCCCGTTACGGATCACCATGAGGACGAAGGGGAACGTCCACCGGTACCGGACCGCTTTCTCCCTTAGCACCCTGGTAACAGGCCACAGGTCCCTCCGTCTGGCCAGTGTGATGGGTGACAAATCCTGATACACCGCAATCTTATCTCCCTCAAACGCCATGAAGGGGGTATTTCGTGATTTTTGTAGAATCTCCTCCCGTGTGCGGTAATGATGTAGACGCACTATAACGTCTCTAGGGAGTTCATTGGGCTGGGGGCGAGCGCGCAATGCCCGATGGCAGCGGTCCATCACGAGCCTCTCTTTTGGGGACTCCGGGCAGATATGTTCCATCAAGCGCCCTACAAATTCCTCACAGTCCCCAATGTCCTCAGGGATGCCGCGAAGGCGCACATTATTGCGGCGGTCCCTGTTTTCGGCGTCCTCTTGCCGGTTCCGTATTTCATTAATCTGGGACTGGAGATCCGCCGTGATTTTAGCGCCCTTCTGAATTGCTTTTGCGTTCGCGTCGACCCGCACCTCTAACTCCTGTGTCGGGCCCCCAGACCTCCTACTTCCTTGGCCAGGGCTCTTATCTCTGCTTGCAGAACGTCTTTTAAATCTTGAAAGAGCCGCTCAATATCCGGCAGCAGCCCCTGGTTGTCTGGGTTCTCTTCTCCTTCTGACTCAGAGCCTGGTCTTGATGCGGGGGCCATTGCTGAGGCCGCTCTGCGGGCTCTGCTCTCGCCGAAATATGCTGGTAAGCCCCGCTTTCCTGGGGTTTTCGCCAGTTTCTTTGACATCCTGGGGTTATTGTGCAGCGTTTGTGCTTTTTTGGTGTAAATCGGTGTAGTTATTCGTCTTTTTTGCTTACTTATGTTGGAGAGGGGCACAGAGCTACAGGATTATGCCTCCATGCTCTCCAATCTCCCAGCATGCACCTCCGTACTGATTTTTTTTTACTGTAATATATATATATATATATATATATATATATATATATATATATATATATATATATATATATATATATATATACAGGTAAACCCTGTTATACCGCGGTTTTCCCGTGGCTCCCCTTTAAAAAATTTTTTTTTTTAAATTTAAATAAATTTTTTTTTTAAATTTAAATATTTTTTTTTTTGCACACTGCACACACTGCACACACTGCACACACTGCACACACTGCACACACTGCACACACTGCACACACTGCACACACTGCTCATTGCTCACACTGCACACACACTGCTCATTGCTCACACTGCACACACTGACACACTGCACATTGCTCACACTGCACACACTGACACAATGCTCATTGCTCACACTGCTCATTGCTCACACTGAACACACTGACACACTGCTCATTGCTCACACTGCACACACACTGCACACTGCACACACACTGCTCACACTGACACACACTGCACACTGCACACACACTGCTCACACTGACACACACAGCAAGGTAACCCAACCTCTGCGGTGCCTCTTCAACATTAACCCCCTCACAGCCAGGGGAAAGGGTGAACATATCATGGTCCCCCACCTCCACCAGTGCCGCGTATATAACATGTAATTCATAGTAATTCATAGTAATTACCCCCCACCCCACTCACCTTTCATAGTCGCTGTGTCCCCCTCCCCTCTCACTGCCTGTGTGCTCCTGTGTCAATGCCCTGGATGAGCCCCCGCAGTATGCCCGGGCTGTGTGTGTGTCGGTGCCCTGGATGTGCCCTGCAGTATGCCCGGGCTGTGTGGATGTCGGTGCCCTGGATGTGCCCCGCAGTGTGCCCGGGCTGTGTGGGCTGGCCCGGTGCAGCGCGGGGGGGCAGATAGGTGGGGGTAGGTTGGTGGTACGGCCCGGGGCGGCGGTTGGGACGTCATTGTGCTGTGGGGGGGGGGGGGTCGGGGCCCTGCGCTGCGCACTCACAGACACTTACACACACTTACGCACACTCTCACACACTTACACACACCAGCACCAACACCCGCTCCCGATCCTCCCCCCTCCTCCTGCGCAGGCAGCAGGGACAACGGTGGGGAGAAGGTGAAGCGGGGACCGGAGGGGCATCCCCCCTCCCATGTCCTGTCCCGCGGCCTGTCACGCGGTGACAGGGGGAAGCCGGGACCGGAGGGGCATCCCCCCTCCCATCTCCTGTCACGCGGTGACAGGGGGAAGCGGGGACCGGAGGGACATCCCCCCTCCCATCTCCTGTCTCGCGGGGTGAATATGCGCTAATGCGGCGGCCATTTTTTTTCCGCGACCCCGTTACTAACGCGGTGGTCTCGGGGTGGACCCCGAGGACCGCGTTATAACGGGGTTTTCCTGTATATATATATATATATATATATATATATATATATATATATATATATACAAATGTAAATACAACTGTATGCTCATCTGCATGTCTTAGGCAGGTCTGTGACCCCGCCTTTCCCCATTATCACCCAGCACACAGCACACAGCACTTCCACTGCAGCAAGGGATTCTGGATATATATAATATATATATAATATATATATATATATATATATATATATATATATATATATATATATATATATATATATATATATATATATATATATATATATATATATAAAATTTATAACCTGCATGAACTAAATTCAGATTGGTCTGAGATTTATTATTTTTCAGTAATGGTGTGATAATTGGTTTAGCAGGACATGCTTATACAGTGTGGTAGCAAAGACACAGGCCTAAAGTAGTATGGCGATAATGTACCCCATGCTTTTCCTTCAAGATACTGGTCATTGGTTCTTAGATCCTTTGGAATAATGTGTATTTAGTACACATTAGTACTAAGGGAATGCCCCCTCCCCTTTTTTTTATAGAATAGGTGGGAAGCAGGGGGTCTCAACAGCTGAACCGTGTTAATTTCAGCTCTGAGGACCCCCTGCTTCCTGAGATACTTGCATCTGTAGGTGCTGACGGTTCTTCCTAAAAACAATATGGAGGTTTATATATCTGTGGTGGCATGCCGTCCAATAGGAAGCTTCCTATTGGCCCGTGCCACTGGAAATGTAATCCTCCATTTTGTTTCCCCAGCAGGGAATGGTACAGAGTGCAACTCCAGAGGTATCTTAAGAAGCAGAGCGTACCCGGCTGAATTAAAGCAATTCTGCTCCAGAGACCCCCTGCTTCACACATACGCTAAAAAAGAACAAAACAATTGTAGATGGAACCATTGATTCCTCTTAACCTGTACTTTATATCTCCAGAATAGCTACAGTAGCCACTTGCTGGTGCAAAGTATTTCATGTTTTCCGTAATAATGGCTAATTCCCTCTTAGATCACGGATATGGAGCATGATCTGGATACATTCATTGGCTTGGCTTCTTCATGTCAAAAGTAAATAGTTTACTTATCTCTTTGGCTGGGCAAAGTGTCTAAATTCATACCTTGCCAGTCTAATGGCATGCAAGGTAAATGAAAGAAAATGACTTTCTGGTTCAGTGGTTAAAAAAACAAAAAACTACTGTTGTCCTAAAGAGCAAAACTTTCAACACTTAGAGCGATAAACTCACACAAAGTAAATGGGCAAACGAATGTAATCTTCATACTCAAGTACTGAATTAAAGCAGCAGTTTCCTCGGTTGACCCCTCCATCCGGATGTAATTTACACGATAGCATATCTTTTGGTGAAATGTCAGAACGTTTTTGCCACGTGACACCTGTTCCCTGTTTTCTGCCCCGGCTGTCTGTAAAACTGCGTATTTACTTAAAGATTGTCTTGTTGACATTGAACACACTACATGACCAGGGTCCCAGCGATCTGAAAGAGCTTCTAGTTCCCTACACTACCACTCGCTCACTCTGATCTGCAGATGGAGGACTTCTAACAGTTCCCAGAATCTCTTTGACTTCCTTTGGGGCCTGAGATTTAGCTACGCTGCTCCCACTCTTTGTAACAGTCAGCATCATACAGTTTGAGAGGCCCCCTCTCTGGAAATCTATAAAAACAGGTTCCAGACCTACCTGTGTACCCAGGCATTTAATTAATGAACCACAATCTGTCCAGCATTTAATAACTACAGTACCGTCCCATCCTGTATTGGTATCTTTTCTTGTTTGGTATCTTTTAAAATCTTAAATGTTTTCTTTTATCCTTTGTGGAACTGTGATGTGCTTTGAGTCCCATTGGGAGAAACGTACTATATAAATAAAGTTATTATTAACTTGTTGTTGAGAATTCCTTTTCTGCTTTATTTATGTGCACGCTTCTACATACCTGGGAACACTAGTTAGATACGTCAGCACGTTCTGGAACTCGCTCTCCGGGATCTCACTGAATGCTTGGTATTCAGGGAACGTGATGACAGGGCAGCCATTCTCCCCTCTTCCACCTAGAAGAAAAACAAATATTTATGTATTTTTAACCCTATAATTTACACGAGCAAACATCTTATCTAACAAATGTTAGTTGCAGAACAGGTAGAGAGAGTTACAGGGGCACTATCCAAAAATATACAGCACAAAGTGTGAGTTCTCCATTTTTCGAAAATTATAGATGGCTCATGATTTTCTCTGCGTTTTTCAGCCATTAAAACGAGTAAGTGCCATCTAAAATATACTGTAACATGTATTTAGTGGTGTTTGTTGCTGTGCTGTTCACTGGTACACATTTACTGTAGGTCTATGCTATTAAAATTCATATGGTGTGAAAATATATATTTACATATAACTCCAGCACATGTTGCTGAGGGAATGATGCGGTTTGCTAGACTGAGCATTTCTAAATCCTACACTGCAAAACTCAGAATTTCTCATACCTTTCAAAAAATGAAAAGGAATATAGAAACATATTACATAAGCATTTTATTGCCAAGTAGATCTACTGTTCTATACATTGATTAGCCCGAACTGTAACGAAGAGCAGAAATGCATTCCTTAAAGATTACAGCGTACAAGAGACAGACAGTGTTCAGTAAATTGTGAAATAGTTAACTCCCCCTGTGGGGTGAGAAGAAGACCTCCCCTATAACTCCTGTGCGCGCTCATTGCTAGTGCCTCTCCTCTGGTGAAAGAGGCACGAAAAGCTTTGCTTTCAAAATTCATTGCATAGAAATAAAACATTTGCAAGCACCATTTGATATGCAAACGTAAAAAAGACATCTCTGGCCAAACCCTTACAACTCAAGCTTCAACTTCCAAGCCTTACAGTACAGATGTAGCCAACCTTACTGCCTCCAGTGTCCTTGACATCCGTGGTCACCGGAGGATTAACACTGCAGGGGTGTGGGGGGGCATTCGGAAGCATGGATCCCCCCCTCGATCGCGGCAGACCCCCTCCTCCTCCCCCTTGCACCTCGATCACGGCAGACACTGTCTAGCTTAATTTAATGCTTCATGTTTAACGTCTGCAGGTATTAAATACTGAAACAAATGGGAGCTATTTTTTTACAGTGTTAAAAATGCAATGGGAGACCAATTAAATGCTTTACTAGTCCTTTTCCAAAGCTTCCCCATATCTCCAGAGCACCTTTACTGTCAGTGCTCTCCAAGTACTTCCCGGTTTCTCTATAAAGCGTTAGTGTTTGTTTTATTCCGTTCTTTTCAACCACGCATTCCAGTCTGCGTCACAAACATCAAGGGCTATATTTCCAAATATATTTATTTAGAAATGTATTAATTTTATTATCTATGTATTCACTAACATATAGGTTTATTACCTACAGTCGTGTGAAAAAGAAAGTACACCCTCTTTGAATTCCATGGTTTTACATATCAGGACATAATAACAATCATCTGTTCCTTAGCAGGTCTAAAAATTAGGTAAATACAACCTCAGATGACCAACAACACAACATATTACACCGTGTCATGATTTAACAAAAATACTGTATATACAGTATGTCTCTAACCTTACCACATCACAAGCAACGATTCCCTTTGCCCTATATTTATTTTCAAGATGTGTGGCCTTAGCTCTTTGTTTTAATGTACCTGTGTGTTATACACTGATAAGATCTTTGTACATAATTGGCACTAACATCATAATATAACCTTACAACGTACTCATATCAGATATGAATACTTGTACTGTAGGTGCACGGTAACATGGAATACATCTCTATTTCTGATGTTCATTTACTGACGCTAGAGGGCACTCGAGCACTCTGAAAGAGGAGTTGTACACATGACTGACCAAGTACTCTTTCTACTAAAGTCACCTACTGTACAATCGTTTAGTAACACTATTGTGCAACACATTACATCTCCTGCAACCTAAAAAACTATAGCTCAAACTCTTTTTACATTCATTGACGAAGTAAAACAGCGGTATATTCAGTATAAGGCTAATGTTGTGGGTTATAAATCATAAGTTAGAACATGAATAGATATGTATCACTAACTTGAAATGATGGGTCGCTAGCCACTTTAAATACTATATTCTGCTTTAACAGTACAAATAGCATCACTAACAATATTTGTTATTAAAAAGCACAAGGTCATAGCAAGGTTATAATGCCCTGGGTTATATATGATACAACGACAACGCAGACAGTAACTAAGTTCTCAGCATGGTGTAAATGATCCATAAAACTAATTTTAGATACTGGTAATTTCCTCACCACGGAACAGACATGCTAACATCTGACCTCTGGCACTTACAGAGAACTGTGGATGAAGACCTCAAAGTACAGATCCATAGGTTTGCAATATGTTTGTGTTTTAGTCCTGTTCTTTCAGTTTTATCAACAGGACGGTATCACATTTATACTTGGCAACTCGCCCTATTGGGCAGGGAGACGCCTTAATTTTTAGAAAAAGATGAATAATGGATTTTTCCAGAATACTTTCTCCATGAGAATATTTCCTTTATCCCAAAGCATGTCTGTAGAAGATTTAGAAAATTAACCAAATTTTTATCCCAAATCTCCCTGAGAGGAACTTTCAAGTTTTAGCCAGCATGATTACAAGGTCTCTGTCTGATCTCTGGCTCAAACTGGGGATTCGTTCAATATTTTTACCTACTACGACAATTGCTAAAAAAAAGTGGCTCAGCTCTTTTTTTACTTGGTGTGTGTAAAACCTATAGCCATATCCAGAAAACGGTATCACGTGTCATATATATTAACACAGATACCATAACTCTGTCTGTACCAAGTTTAATTCAAATAAAATGAAGACAACCTTAATACAGTATAAATAGTTGAATGTACCAGAACTAGTTATCTTTAATGCAATAATAACAAATGACAGATGGAAATTGTAAATTAAGGTAGATTGCTAATATTGTTAAGTATTGATGAGTATTGTTATTAACAGATACTCACAGAAGAATAAACGAATTACTGTAATGCTAAATTGTAGGTCAGTCCAGTTTCCTGCTGGTGACTTAATATTCTCATTTCAGATAACTGTGTGTTGTGACTCATCTCAATTGACAAATTAATATCTTGATTGCTTTGAGGGGTCTGTGGAAACTGGTGACTGTATTAAATAGAGAGCACATGGTGGCTTTTATTACTTCAGTGGTCAAAATGAATTATATATATATAAAAAAAAAGTGGTGAAATGCCTCATTAAAAAAATGAATCCAGAAATGGGGTAAAGCTCTACGGATTTAATGTTAGGCCGTGCCTATAGTGTCCTCGATGGCGACGCGACACGGCGGGTGACGTCACCCATCGCCGCCGAAAGTTATGTTTCGCCGGGCAGCAGGGTCGCGCGATTCCGGCAATTTGATTTGTTCAAGGGCCGTCACGTGATGCGACAGCCCTTGAAAAATCAAATTTTGTCGGCTTCCAGTTTCCGCTCCGTCGCGCGCACTATAAGCGCACGCAGCGGCAATGTATTTGTTTTCGGGCAACGTCGCGTCGCCGTCACTATAAGCGCACGCGGCGGCGGCAATGTATTTGTTTTCGGGCGACGTTGCGTCGCCGTCACTAGAAGCACGGCCTTAGAAAGATTTCTAGCATAGTTATGAAATAAACTCATAAAAAAAAACATTGCTACTCCATTGAGTACGCCAGTATTAGGTGATGTGTTTTTTATTCAGACTAACAATTTTACGACAAACTTATGTTTCTTCTTCTACTTTCTCCCTCAGGTCATGCAACCCAGATGCAAAAATCATGATGCTACTCTACTCAAGGGTGGGTTAATTTTATTGGACTAACACCAGTGTCACGGGAGACCAGGACTCTTTCATGGGATCAAGCACCACACAGGACACGGATCAAATAAAAGAGTGTTTATTTCGGCCAGAGCCAACAGATGCAACAGAATATCACCAACAGAGCTATACACACCAAGCGGAATACAGGGGATTACGAGCAGTCCTAAGTGCCTGATGTCACCAAAATGGCATCCCGGCGCAGCTTCCACTTCTGTTAGGGATTGTGAACTCCAGACAATGCTGGATGCTAGTTACAGGCAAGCAACTATAAATCTCCCACTCAGAATAGAAGGCATGATCAGTTTCAGGTGTCTCTATCACAACCTCAGGAGTACACTGTTTAATCCATCTCCACGCTAGCCTCAGCAAGGTCTCTGGAACTGAGATAGGCCACCCCTTTTCTAGGTTCCCGTCTCCCTAGGAAATAATGGAGAATGGCTGGTGACCAATCACAGCGTGGATGATGCATGTGGGACAAATCACAGCGCGAGGGCTCGCCTGTGTTGGCCAATCCGACTTGGGTGTGATGGAGAGGGCAGCCCTTACAAACCAACCATTGAGAACAGCGCCTATCTACCCATGTTCTCAATGCCATTTTTCCATCACTGGGTGAAAAAGGTGCCTCTCTGTCTAGGGTAGACAAGGGCTCCCAGATGGGAGGTCAGTACATTAACACTCTCCTTTGTCCACAACACCCTTGTCAAACCAGCTAAACCCAGATCCCTGGGTGTGTTGGCTGAGTAAGTGTATTACCAGCCTAGCATGCCCAGGGAACAAAAAAAAATACAGTTTCACAAGTGTAACGGGTATTCCCCCACCCAATCGCATATAGAGTGTATGTGCGGGGAACCTAATGTTACCAGGTGTGGTGCGTTATACCTGTCACGCTCACAGGAGGCCTGAGCCTCCACTAGTGAGGGCCTGGTTGAATCTCTGGAACGTTCTGGTTTGCAGCGCCTCCACCTGTGTAGGGTTCTAGAAATGTAGAAGGTTGCCTACACAGGACCCACATACACAATAAGCACATACACGGAGATGTATATAACCACTTTACTGTATATGCAGAATAACTGTAACACTTGACATCAATATCAGCAATAACCACTATAATCGTGATAATACTACTCCCCCTAGGGGGTAACTCCACAACATGTAACGCAGTCCAAGTGTCATTCACTCCACTAGGAGTGTACCTTGCCCAATCACTGTGTACCCCCACACCGTGTCTACAGCTTAACCCCTTTGTCCTGTGGTCAGCGCTGCCACTATGTGAGAATATATATGTGAGTTGTTGGTGCACTTATGAAGGTACCTGCAGCACTCGGGCCTGCAAGTAACTTCAAAAAGGATCCGCTGCGTGGTGATCCCGTCTGCGATCTGGTCCTTCCTTACACGAGGGTCCGCCAGGGGCGATCCCACCCTGGAGATAGTCTCTGTCTCTTTGGGCGTAGGCTTGAGCCCAAGCCTCTTCTCGGGGAGCGCAGCATCTGCTGGGTCCCTAACTATCGCTGTTACTAATGTGACAGAGTCCCTAACATAGGGACTGTCCCTGTAGCACCACAAGCTGTGAGGGGCTCAGGACTTAACTGGGGCCTAGGTGGCTGCTGGCCTAATGCAGTGGGTCACAGACCCCTGTGTGACGGGGAGGAAAGGGTTAATACCTGATTTGCCATGCATTACTGTTGTTGCCCTGTCCCCGCCATTTTTATTCCCCATGTGCAGGCCATTCCCTATCTGCGAGGGTAAAAGGCAAGATGCCTTGCTTGCCATACCCTCTAACCAACACATGATAGCAGATCTTAAATGTAAGGCAGGATGTATTTTTTTGTAAGTCCAAGCAGGAATTACTTGGACCTCCAGCTGTGATATGGGTGAATGAGCTTCGGTATTTTTATGACCAAGCCTCAAAGGGTTGTAATTATTTTTATGATGGAGCCTCAAAAGGTTCCCACAGATTTAGAGTCCCCCTCTCTAGAAGAGTGTCAATTATGACAAGACCCATAATGTATACAATACTGGCATACTGATGCATAGCAGATGTCAGGCTAGTGACACCTTTAAGACAGAGACCAGACACAGTGGCCCCAAGAAATGGGTGTAGCCCAGGTATGCTAAGTGGCATGGGCGTCAACCTGAGCCATGCGCCCTGCCCACCGGACAGCCCTTTTGACCGGTCTTATGAATTGTGGGTCACTTGGCTATTCGTGGGTTTTTTTGTTCCCACGAGGGGATTGGATCCACATGTTAAAGATAGCTTTGGAGTCTATAACTATGGCTCCCCAGGTATTTCCCAGTGTGATTCTTGAATTTTAATCCATGATGTAAAGATGCAAGACTTTGTTCCAGTACAGCAGCAACCAGTCCAGGAGTGAAGGGGTTAACAACCACATAACCACAGGACTTTTAAAACCAAGGCTGCATTTCTTGCACTGGCAAGCAAAGGACAATTTATTTCGTTCCAAGGACAATTTCTTTCATTTTCTTATCCCAGTGAGTGTTGTTTTAAGTGTATTCTGCAGATGTCGTGTGTTTGTCTATTAAGGAAACAAATCACAATTTATTTTGCAACTTGTTCTGTTCAATCAAGTACCCAGAAATATAAATGTGTTGATAAAAGTTGGTGTCATCGTGACACCCCGCACTCACCTCCTTCCCCTAGCTCTTCCTGGTCCTGACTCCTGTCTGCAAAAACCCCGCGAAATGCATCTCTTTCCTTGCAAGCAGGGAACTCCTGTAGCCCTATTGGCTCTCTGGCATCACATGGGTCGTTGCTGAGGCTCATGGGACTTGTAGTCCCTTCCAAGAGCCTTCCCTGGTAGGCTAGGGTTCGCGCACTATCACTGTGCATGCGCAATGTCTCTGGCTGGCCGCCGCATGTACTATGTCACTGCGCATGCGCAAACTTGCGCAAGATGGCGGCGCCCTGCTTGGGAGCCGCCGGGGACCTCCGGAACACTGGAGCACTCCCTGCTCGGCCCCCACCCTCCAGAAGTGCCGGCGGGTCTGTCGGGTAACCCCCAGCAGCGGAGGTAACGAGGTGGGGGGGTGCAGGGCAGAGGGGGACAACCTGGCTACACAAGCACCTGGTCTAAAATGATGCAAAGTAGGTCTTACATTCCTGCATTTACTGTTGTACACCTGCGTAACAATTACATGTGCATTACGCGGATTTGCATCATGAGGCACCTTTTCAAACTAAACTTTTTGGGGGCATTACCTACAGTATCTGCAACATCGGTGCCATGTGCATGGTGTGGAGATGCGTGTCTGAAGAAACAAGCAAGTTAAAAGGAAAAGGAAACTGAAATGTAACCCTGTAAATGATTGCCTTTCTTCTCCTGCCTTATGGTCAATTGTCTGGCTGTAAAGCATTCTGTGCCAGGCAGCGTCTGTGAATCAACAGAGCAGCAAAGGCAGCCATGGTTTATTAAAATCCATGGTGAGATTTATGTGTTCTCATAGTGATTTGCACTGGTCCACGTAGGCGCAAAATTAATTTTTTTTTTTTAAACAGCTGTTAAAATGGCTCTCAATTGGACGCAAAATTAAAAACGGGTGCTATTTAACAGGTGTACGCCCATGTTGAACTCCGTCAAATACATTAAGAAAATACACGTCTTCACCCCACCTGTTGGGTCATCATTTTACCATGCCCTGCACAAAATGCTGTTTGCGTTTTTTGAGGAGTGAACTCTACATTGAATTGTTACTTTTTTTTTTTTTTTTTTTTACAAAACTCCCGTTTGCAAACAAATAATATGTTTGTGCTACAACTCCTAAGTATCCAGTTTGAGAATGGACTAGTTCTTTCCTTTGTGTAGAGGGAAACAAAACGGTTGGTACTTTTTTTTTTTTAAAAAGAATGTGATTTTCTACCATTAAAATTCATTGAAGGGATTGAACCTTTAAACGTAGGAAAGAATGTCACAGCACAGTTCCAACGTAAATTGTAGCGATTAAGACAGTGGGACAAACCAGCTGTTAGGAATGTTGCAATGGTGGACATTTTTAAGACGTCTCCCCCCAAAAATATTTTGCGTCAATATTTCTCCAAAATAGAAAAATGCAGAGGATTTCGGAATAAGGAATGTGGTTGGGATTAGAATGGAAAAGTCAAGGTGATGTGAAAAAAGCATGCACACACGCACACCTATATCCATCATCTCTGACAAAATAAGTGGTGATGTAAAGGTTAATACTGATACGCTTAGTTACACAATGACAAATATCCTGTATGTGTCGCCCCTTCATGTCAAGCGTCAGAGACACGTGTTCATATACGGCTCAGCTACCCCCTGACCTACGAGAACACGTTGTCACTCGCTGATCCGATGTCATTTCTTACAGCAGTTTTTCCTGTTGCTATTGCTTTTCCCACCCTCCAAATTAAAACGATGGTATTGCAATAAGAAGCAATACTGGTTATGCCACACAATTAGAATACAGATGTAGCAGACATTATTGCACCCGAAGACGCGCTCCCCCAGGTGAAATGGCGCTTTAGCCTTGCTGCCTTTTTACACGCAGCTAATTCAAGACAATGGCCGCTTCTCCCATTGGTGCGTTATGACCAGCAGCATCGTGCCAGAGTGCAATAACGTCATGTCATTTTTGTAGTGGAGACCCCCAAAAAACTGTGTAACTTATTCCAATAATTACACTGCTGAGTATACACGCTAACTCCAAACACTATTAATAAGAGAGACAAAAAAAAGGGATCCCATAGGTAAGAAAACAGTGATGACAAGCAACTCATGAATTGCTAATATTAAAGCATTCAAGATACAGCAGTGACTCTGTAAAAAATAATACAGTAGCATAGAAAAGAGGTTTCTGGGCTTCTACCCTTCGGCTCACCTGACAAGTAGGCAAATTGTCTCTTCAGCTGATCCTCAATATCAACGGCACAGACTGGAAAGGTGTCTTGATGCATGATGTCATCTAGAAGAGATACAGTGACAGTTAGAGAGAGAGCTTTTTATGAGATGTGTGTGTGTGTGTGTGTGTGTGTGTGTGTGTGTGTGTGTGTGTGTGTGTGTGTGTGTGTGTGTGTGTGTGTGTGTGTGTGTGTGTGTGTGTGTGTGTGTGTGTGTATACACACACACAGTATATATAGAGAATATAAAACATTTATATACAGTAGAATAAAGATCACTGAACACATTTGACTCCAATAGGTTATCAAGTTATATTTAAATATGCATAACAACTCACTGCATAGCATATATTAAAAAAAATTAAAAAAAGAAGAAAATGTAAACCATCTTAGAGTATTCATTCATAAGGGATTGTCCAAAAGAAGCAGTTTAAAGGCAACACAAGGGGAATACAGCAAATATCTATTAATGTTACTGACATACTCAATACACAAGCCAGGGTCTGATGCAGAACACATGCTCTCTTCAGTACAGAAGCAATCAGACAAGGTCATAACCAATCTATCATTTCAGACAGGTGCCACAGCACTGTACCATAACATGGCAGTATAACCGTATTTGCTTATGGTTTAACCTATAGAAGCTGTTACTAAAAATAAGACATGACCTCTTCAGCAATTGGATAATCCCGCACACTGGTGCCATTGTGAGAAGGCAGGTAGAAGGCGAGAGTTTACAGATGCAGTGGCCATTATTTTAACAAATCACGCGTGTATACCTCGGAATACCCATGTCATAGCGCGGGATTGCTTCCAACCACACCGCCTTAAGAGGCGAGTGCAGGCGAGTGCATACAATGACATTTTAGTGTTCTGGTTTTTAAACACCTGAAATTGAGACAGTAGCACAGTAGCACAGTACTGTACACATTACAATTCATTCATTTCATTGCATTTAATTGCATTTAATTGCACACAATCCATGAAATTCAAACAAAGCAACCGCGATAAACACGTGTGCCTGGGGCGATTGGTGGCAATAATGCCGCGTGGAGTACAGCAGCGCACACGAAAATGGTGCCGTGATTTGTTAAAATAATGGCCGCTGCATCTGTATGTTTGGACAAGTTTAGAGATCAATTCATGAATAACCCAAACTACAGTACATGACAGATGCACATATTCACTGTTCTTCCCCAGCTTTATTACGTTCCCAGTGACAAAAAAAGTGTCTCTCTTCTGTGACAAGAATGTCTCCTATGTAAAACTGAAATGTGGTATCCCATTATGAATTATGTTAAGTGAATAGAAAGCTTTATAATGAAAATAATACAATCCACAAAGCAATGCTGAAGTCAACGTGATAATATGGTATATTGATACAAATTTACACTGACAGTTTTATCAGCTTCTCTATAACTTTAAAGAAGAGCACGTGCAGCCAGCATTGTTGAATGCATTGTTCTATGTGTGTGAAGGATGTTGGTCACTATTTAAGGGTTCCCGGTCATTCGAGCTGGACCCCTGATGAAGGTGCTTAGCATCAAAACACTGGATGCGCTTGACTAACCCAGTCAATAAATGATCTTTTTGCAGCAACTTTTTTTTGCATCGGTTGTTGGGTGTGTTCGTCCCCCAACTGCTGAAAGCCAATATAGCCATTAGTTTAACTAATTTTTTGTTTTACAATTTTTTCAATAAAAACAGGAGGAAAAGAAAGGGATACAGAGGAGAAAATATAGTGGAGTGGAGGTGGGAGTGAAAAATAACATGGATAGCAGATCCACCTGCAGAGTCTTACAGTATAAACAAAGTACTGTACATGTTAACCAATTTACACTGTCAAATTTACTTTGGTTATTATTCAATAAACTTGATGACTTTTCAATGATGTTGGTTTCTTTTAATTGTAATTAGAGGAGGGGCTCTCTGTTTCCATGACAGGGGTACAGCCGATTTAGTGGCATTAAAAACGTGCATAATTAATGTATCTGTGTACTTATCTATATCCTGTTTGTGGCGTAAGAACACCCACGATTCCAAGCTAGGGAGAGGCCTGTTACCTGTTCAATAAGTATTTGTCTCCACGTGGGTTGGATTTTGGTGCAAGACCAGCATATATGATATAATTAACCTTTTTATCCGCATCCTCTCCAGTTTTATGGGGAGTGATTTGGATATACTGTATGATATGTAAACTTTCAGGAAAAAGGTACCATCTGTGCAGTAGTTTAATTTCAACTCTCTTTAGCAAATTGATCATCTAGAGACCCTTTCAAAAATGTCTTCCCAATTTTTATCCTCTAATTGTGTTCGCATATCAGTCTCCCATTGAACCATAAATGTAAGTTTAGAGGTTTCTTGTGAGCACATAAGCAATGCAATAGCACCTTTTTCATCACACGCATTCTTCTACATGTAGTCAAAGGTTGCAAATTGTCTGTTAGATGCCTTGAAATATATATCTGAGGAGACCAAATGTCTAATTTGCAGATATTGATAGCATCAAAAATACTGAACGGTTTAATAACTGAACCTTTGAAGAAATCCCTGAACCTTGAGATACTAACTCTCTGCCACTCTAGAAATAGGAATCCATTCCCGGCTTGAAATCATTCTTGTTAAACGGAGGGGTCAGGGGAGAGAATATTGAGAAGAAGTTTAAATATATCATGCCAAATGTATACCAGATCAGAATAGAATGCAAAAGAACCAGGAGGTAATTCATATAGTTTAATCTCAAACTCTTGGGTAATCATAAAAGCAATGACCTATCCATTAGGCTAAGGCCCCGCTGCACGCGCCCGCACGGCAGCCTTGCTTACCGGCGGCGCGTGCAATTCACTGCACCGTGATTTGCGGTCTGCAGTGAATTTTTTCTGGCGCGGGGGGCGTGACCAAAATGGGTGGGGGGGGGGGCGGCCATGACTTGAGGGGGCGGGACCGCCCCACAGCCCCTCAGCCGCACAGCCCCACAGGCACTCAGCCCCTCAGCCGCACAGGCACTCAGCCGCACAGGAACACACACAAATACACACGGGGGGTGAATCGGAGCAGGGGGGAATCGAAAGGGGGGGGGGGGAGAAATCGGAACGGGGGGGGGATTGGAGCAGGGGGGGGGAAATCGGATTGGCTGCCTTGCATGTCACGTGACGCGGCACTCGCCGAAACCACAAGCTCCTTGTAGCTCCGGCAGGCTGACGCGTCACAGCACACAGTCAGCCACGCCGGAAGGAGCCAGCGGGGACATCCAGACTGGAGGCAAGCAGCTGGTGGACCGCAGCCGCGCGCGTCGCTGGCCGCAGCGGGACCAAAGCCTTACTTCTGCTTCAATCCTCTCCATGTCTATTGGGGGTTTCACACAGTGTGTAAATAATCATTGTAGTAGGGAGCTCAGTTTAGCAGATATGTAATGGGTGGAAATCTGGGAGAGCCAAGCCACCTGCACTGTATGCCAAGAGATAATGGTGAAAAGCAGACACCTGCACTGTATGCCAAGAGATAATGGTGAAAAGCAGCCACTGCACTGTATGCCAAGAGATAATGGTGAAAAGTAGACACCTGTCTGAGACATGTGAATGTGCTTACAAGGGATATTTTTCATTCTCAATCCATATAAATCTAGAAATAGCTTTTTCTAAATTGTTTAATAGAAGTTACTGGAATGTAAACAGGTAGGGGTTTAGAACATATATAGCACACGATACAAATACAAAAAATGTCCCCGGCGCAAAGTGTGGTGATGATAATTACAGTACCATATCGAAAGACAGTCCTGTTTGAAAAGTCAGTCCTGGTAGTAGAATGATTCATCAACAATGTGAGGTAGATTTTCCTCTAGGCGTGTTCCCTTATGTTGTCTGCAATAACAGATAAAGAAAACACACCATTGCGCAGTATACAGACTCAATTGCCCCAACCTGAAGAGGAAAATCCCTACTTACAGGATATTTTCTTGTTCATTCGGGGGAGAGAATCTGTTCTTTGGCTCTCTTCCTCCACCTTGATCTCCACGGGCCCCTCGTGGTTCCTAAGGTGGCTCTCTTCAACTCGGTCTGCGTCGTCCCAGTAGCAGCATACACCGCAACAACCGTGGTTGGAGAAAATTGAAAGACAGACTAGAGTACTCCGCAAATTTTATTTAACAATGTTAAAAAGCAGCGATGTTACACTCACATTTTGCGAGGGCAAACATGCCGCTCAAGAATGCCGTCCGCAGCCTGTGTCCACTCGATGGTGTGTTGTTCACGACGTCGCGCGCCAACCGATGACGTCAGCGGCGCAGTGCCCGAAGTTCTCCCCACACCACGAGATGCAACGCATGTGACAGCTTACAACGTGCACTGTACTAGGCTCCTCCTCTCTACGCGTTTCGTGACGCTACGTCACTTCTTCAGGAGATGAAGGAGTCCAGTACACTGGTGCCTTAAGTACATGCACTAAAACTTGTATCTGCCCACAAATGGGCGGCGATCATTTTCGTCACTTAACTGAGTAATTGCAGGACCAGAAACAGCTGACTTGATATACTGTGCTGTTAGGGTCAAACCAGTCCTCACTACTACCCTTTTAAAATATCAAAAAATATATAAAATGACTTAAAACATGTTAAAACATTAAATTAATAAAATAAACACTTGTCCTATAGTTGATGACATAAACCTAATGTTTAACATTGATCATATTTACAAATTCAATAGAAAACGATAACTACATTGAAGAAAGATGAAACAAGCAGATTCTAAGGGTCTTTCAAAAAGGATGCCAGATCGAAATCAATATTTAGACCCAATGGGGACAAGGTTTTCAGGACATATATCCAATAACTTTCTCTTTTGGACAACATGCCCAGCCTGTCTCCCCCGCGCCAATTTGGTTTTAGATGTTCAATACCCATACATATAAGGCCATCAGGAATCTGATTATGCACTAGCTTGAAATGATTAGAGACGCTATGCGTCTCGAGGCCTCTCTTGATGTTGTATATATGCTCAGCAAATCGCCTCTTGAGAGGTCTCCCTGTGCGCCCTATGTATTGTAGCCCACATGGGCATTGCAGTAAGTAAACACAATAATCCGTCTTACAGTTAATAAATGTTTCTATATCGTAGACCACTCCTGTTTTGTTTGATTTAAATGATTTGCCCTTAACACTATTTTTGCATCCAATACATTTGGAGCATGTATAGTATCCTTTAAGGTCACTTAGCCATGTAACATGGCGGTCTCGAAGACCATCAAAGGGACAACTTGGTGATAGCCGGGACTTTAGGTTTTTTGCCCTTCTATAAACTATCTGAGGTTTTTCTGGGACAATCTCTTTGAGAACAGGGTCCCTCTGTAGTATGCCCCAATGTTTAGTAAGAACCTTTGTTATAGTGGGGGCCAGACCACTGTACTGGGTTACAAAAAATGGAAATGGGTCACTTTTCTTCATAACAGTTGTGGTCGGATCTTTACATAGAATATTTTTTCTATCTAGTTTATTAACTTCAGAAATGGCAGAGTCTACATCACGCATTTTGTATTCCCTCTCCAGGAACATATCCCTAAGGTCATTTACCTGCTGTTGGTACACTTTTTCATTTGAGCAGTTTCGCTTAACCCTTAGTGCTTGTCCCTTGGGGATGTTCCGGAGCCAGTTTGGGTGGTGATGGCTTGATGCCAATAAATAGGTATTTGCATCTACATCCTTATTATATGTTTTTGTCTGGATAGTATCATCCTCTATATACAGAGAGAGGTCAAGGAAGTTAATGATGGTATTGCTTTGATTAAATGTGAATCGCAGGTTCAGTTCATTAATATTCAAATATTGCTTGAATGCCTCAAGCTCATCCATAGGCCCCCTCCAGACACACAGCACATCATCGATGTATCTTTTCCATAGCACCAGGTTTGCCCCAAATGGGTTGGAGGTCCATATGTTATCCTCCTCCCATATGGACATGAATAGGTTCGCATAACTTGGGGCAAACCTGGTGCCCATCGCGGTGCCGCATGTCTGGAGGAAAAAATCGCCTTCATAACAAAAATAATTGTGGGTTAGGATGAACCTGATTCCATCCAAGATGAAAGTCCTTAGTACATACATCGATGATGTGCTGTGTGTCTGGAGGGGGCCTATGGATGAGCTTGAGGCATTCAAGCAATATTTGAATATTAATGAACTGAACCTGCGATTCACATCTAAATCTAAATCTAAAACATCTAAAACCAAATTGGCGCGGGGGAGACAGGCTGGGCATGTTGTCCAAAAGAGAAAGTTATTGGATATATGTCCTGAAAACCTTGTCCCCATTGGGTCTAAATATTGATTTCGATCTGGCATCCTTTTTGAAAGACCCTTATAGAATCTGCTTGTTTCATCTTTCTTCAATGTAGTTATCGTTTTCTATTGAATTTGTAAATATGATCAATGTTAAACATTAGGTTTATGTCATCAACTATAGGACAAGTGTTTA
The DNA here is from genome assembly GCF_040206685.1 of Ascaphus truei. Lineage (NCBI taxonomy): Eukaryota > Metazoa > Chordata > Amphibia > Anura > Ascaphidae > Ascaphus > Ascaphus truei. The sequence continues at coordinate 253,837,136 of NC_134485.1, forward strand.
TTTTATTAATTTAATGTTTTAACATGTTTTAAGTCATTTTATATATTTTTTGATATTTTAAAAGGGTAGTAGTGAGGACTGGTTTGACCCTAACAGCACAGTATATCAAGTCAGCTGTTTCTGGTCCTGCAATTACTCAGTTAAGTGACGAAAATGATCGCCGCCCATTTGTGGGCAGATACAAGTTTTAGTGCATGTACTTAAGGCACCAGTGTACTGGACTCCTTCATCTCCTGAAGAAGTGACGTAGCGTCACGAAACGCGTAGAGAGGAGGAGCCTAGTACAGTGCACGTTGTAAGCTGTCACATGCGTTGCATCTCGTGGTGTGGGGAGAACTTCGGGCACTGCGCCGCTGACGTCATCGGTTGGCGCGCGACGTCGTGAACAACACACCATCGAGTGGACACAGGCTGCGGACGGCATTCTTGAGCGGCATGTTTGCCCTCGCAAAATGTGAGTGTAACATCGCTGCTTTTTAACATTGTTAAATAAAATTTGCGGAGTACACTAGGCTGTCTTTCAATTTTCTCCAACCACGGTTGTTGCGGTGTATGCTGCTACTGGGACGACGCAGACCGAGTTGAAGAGAGCCACCTTAGGAACCACGAGGGGCCCGTGGAGATCAAGGTGGAGGAAGAGAGCTAAAGAACAGATTCTCTCCCCCGAATGAACAAGAAAATATCCTGTAAGTAGGGATTTTCCTCTTCAGGTTGGGGCAATTGAGTCTGTATACTGCGCAATGGTGTGTTTTCTTTATCTGTTATTGCAGACAACATAAGGGAACACGCCTAGAGGAAAATCTACCTCACATTGTTGATGAATCATTCTACTACCAGGACTGACTTTTCAAACAGGACTGTCTTTCGATATGGTACTGTAATTATCATCACCACACTTTGCGCCGGGGACATTTTTTGTATTTGTATCTGTATGGTATTGGATTTGAACAATCCATTGTTTATTGCCCCCTTGGCTGCATATGTAATCACATTGTAATCACTCAATTGTTGTTATCACACCAATTAGTCTATCACTTGGATCAAGCGCTGGTAGAGAGTTTTTTTTAGTTAGTTTTGTATTCACATATATAGCACACGAGCAAGACTATTCATCTTGACCAAAATAATTCTCCTGGGCCAGGAGATTGGGTAGTCATGCCATTTAGTAAGGTTTTTTTTTTTCATTTGCTTGAATAGCCCTGTATAATCCAGGGGAGCGCAAACTTTTTTTGTCTGCGCCCCCTGCCTGTTCTCCCCCCCTTTTCACGCCCCCCCCCCCTACCTTGTCTCCGGCGTTTCTGACATCATGTTGCCATGGCAATGCGTCACCAGAATCCGCCGGAGACAAGGTAAGGGAACTCACAGAGGCCTCACGCCCTGCCCCGGCATTTAATTTGAATGCTTTGGTGATGAGTGCGGGGCCTCTGTAAGCACTGCCCCCCCCTCCCTGGTTTGTGCAACCTGGTATAGACTATTGTATGTTTTAGAGCTATGGACAACTAAGTATTTAAAATGCTTCTCTTTCCAACGAATATCAAAATGTAAAGATATTTGTTTAATCATACAGTACGTGAAGGCTTAGGTCCTCTGGTTTGGGTTTGTTTATCTTAAAGTTTAAGACTTGTCCACGTTTAATTCCTGAAACAAGAATTAATTATATCATCCGCAGAACGCAACTCCTTACATTAATCTTGGCCTACCTGGCAACGTGTAATGTCTCAATTTTCTCTTATTCTAGAAGCAAGAGAGTTTCAATAACTACAGCAAACAGTAGAGGTGTAAGTAAAAGATCAGAAGGATAGCCGGGTGATTTTACAGCTCTGATGGAGACACAATTTGTATTACATAATCATCTTTTAAAAATACACTGTCAGAAGATCATGTCAAATAAGAAACAAAATATACGACTGTATGTTATGCTAATTTATAGAAGCCTTGGGCTTTTTTTTTGCCTGTACTGTAGATGTGGTCTACTGTACTGTATGTCATGTTGGCAAAACATTTGAGAAGATGTGGGATTTATACAGCAACAGTTGACCGATTACTAATGTTAACTCACTGATAACCGACATTTATAACAACATGGAAATCTAAAACTAAGAACTTCACACGAAGTAAGATTTACCATCACCATGAACTACTGTCCTGCAGATCATAATCTATAATACTGTTGGGTGCCTGATACAGAGACCTTAAGTCAGGGGTGAGCAAACGTTTTATGCCGAGCCCCCCTTTTCATCCATAAAATTTCTCGGGCCCCCCCTGCCTGATGTAATCAAAATCACATGGAAAAAAAAAACCCCTTTATTAAACGGTATACAATATAAATCTAAATATGTCTAAATACTTACATATTTCAACAGCTCGCGCTTGCAAAATTGGGCTGCGTCCACGCTGCCGCTGAGAGCGGTGACATCACCAACTCTCCAAGCATGAGCACAGGGTGTCCTGCATAATTTTGCAAGCGTGGATCGGGGCTATTTGTGTGTGTGTCTGTGTGTGGCTTTGTGTGGCTGTGTGTGTGTGTATTGAAAGTCAATTTTGTTTGTCTCCCCAGGCGCCTAGCTTGGGAGAGTGTACGTGCACAAAGGCAATCCTTTTGGGGGGCATTCATCCACCTCTTTGCTACCTCCCTTCCCTCTCCCCACCCCTTTTTGTTTCTACCTTCCCCTCCCGACTCTTTGTCTTGCTATCCCCATTGTCATCCAAACTCCTACCTACAGTATTATTTATTTTTTTCCGTTTTCAATGTTGTGTTTTCACTTATTTTTTATTATTTCTGTCCATTCATAGTATGATTGATATAGTGGCAGCCGACCCTTTCACTTGCAGAGGATCGCAGCGAAGCAGGTTGCCAGCGGAGGAGAGCAGGAACACAGCGCTATTGCAGGGCAGACACCGGGAGGGGCGTTTGACTTCACCGTGCTCGGGCGTGCTCCTCCCCATACCTCCGAAGCCCCTGGGCGTGCGCTCACACACCATCATGTGGCCGCCACCTCCACTATCCTGTTCAGCCACCCGCACACATCTTCGGCTGCCCGCCCGTGCACATCTTCTTGGCCGCCCCTCGCGCACAGCTTTTTCATCCTCCCGCACACAGCGTCTGCCGGCCCGCGCACCCAGTTTTCGCCGCACGCCGCCTGCGCCCCCCTAAATAATCTTGCGCCTCATTGCCCCCCCAGTTTGCGCACCACTGCATTACAACACACACATTGTCTCTCTCTCAATCACCACATACACACACACTCAATCCCCCCCCCACACACACACACACTCAATCCCCACACACACCCACTCAATCCCCACACACACCCACTCAATTCCCCCCACACACACTCAATCCCCCCCCACACACTCAATCCCCCCCCACACACTCAATCCCCCCCCCCACACACACACACACTCAATCCACACACAATCTCAATCCACACACAATCCCCCCCCACACACAAACACTCAATACCCCCCCACACACACACACAATCACTCAATCCACACACACACACACACACACAATTTCACCTGGGGGGCGACATGCTCCGATCCCCCAACCCCCCATGCTGCTGAAAACTGGTGCGGGAAGCAGACAGGAAGAGAAGGAGGGGCTGTCTGTGTGCAGAGAGAAGCCCCGCCCCCTCTTCAAGACACAGACACATAGAAGCAGCAGCTCTGGCCGCCCGTGCACAGCTCTGCCCGCCCCCAGGTTTCCCTGCAAGCAGCCCGCGCCCCCCCCTTACATAATCTTGCGGCGCGCCCCCCAGTTTGCGCACTGCTGCCTTAAGTCATATGCTCAAGGTCACATTGAATTCAAACCTGGGGATCCCACCAGGCCTGCTAAAGTATACCGATTCACACCACTATTACAAGGTATTATATATATATATATAAAAAATTTTACAGACTGTAGGACAAACATTTGCTATGATTGACTCAGACAAAACTTTGCACGACATTATAGCATCAATGTCATAATATCTTGTTACAGTTGTTTAAATATTGTTAATATCGTGATGTAGCAAGAAACTATTCTAACATGAAAGATGAGCAAACAGATAGTGTGGAGCAAAGGAGCACAGCAAAAGCGTTATACAGGAAAAAATAATTTGAGGGCAACTCCAGGTAAAAAATTAAAGGATTTTAATTTATCAGGTCACAATGGACCTGATTAATTAAAATCCTTTTATTTTTAACCAGGCGTTGTGCTCAAATTATTTTTTCCCGGATAACGCTTTTGCTGTGCTCCTTTGCTCCACACTATCTGTTTGCTGATTCTACTCTGCAGGACAGCATACTCTGGAACCTTTGAACTTCGGATTCATTCTGGACCCCTATGGGCAGGTAATGGGCTTTGGCCCTTAAATGTTTACCTTTTACCTTACATCTGGGGATGCTTATGTTCTATAGGGGGTATACAAAGACCCTTGGTTGTGATAGTCAAGTGGACACCACTAGGTAATTTGTCCCCTGGATATATGCTTATGGACTGTAAAACACTATGAATGGCTCCAGTATGGTTATTATTGCCTGGATTATTTTTGTGGGATCAGAGTACACACTTCTATTTGAGCACCATTTCTCCACAAATCTCTAAAATGAAAGATGGCATTATTGGCTTATTAATTGATCGATGATAACTACTAAGGGTATTTTAAAAACAGGCTTTTTGAGTGCACTGGAGTTCTTTCTATATACCAATAATGTGGTTAAAAAAAACAAAACAAAAGGGAGGTGGACACAAACAATTTTCCAACATCACAAAGGAATACGCTACCAAATGTGAAAGTGACACCTACTCATGTTCCCCTGATAATAAATACAACGCAATCCTAAACGGACTAGAAGAATGATGTAAATTGCTGATTCTCACAGTCTGCTCCTAATGTCTTACAAACAACAGTAGAAACCAAAAGCGTTTATGGGGTAAAGGTTATTGGTTTGTTATTATTGTGCATTAAAGTCCCACTATGCAGGAACATTTGGCATATTTTAGGTATTTTTACAATTTACTTTCAAATGTAAACTAATTTATTACACTTCAACAAGTAGAAAAAAAGGCATCTAGAATTGACAGTGAAGGGATTGTGACACCTATGTCTATGTTGTGTCACCATCGCCAGTCAGTTTCCTGCACATTGAGTTTCTTGAAGAGCCTGATGTATCTACGGCAGATTCCGGGGCTCCCACGTCCAAGACGGGTTTGCTGCTCACGGATTCCCTGGCATCTGAACTGATGCTTTCCGATGTTCACCTAGCCATGGGTGCTGGCCTCCTACTGTCTGCTAAGCCAACAGCAGAAAACTATTTAGTCACCTCAACTGTCACAAATAAGTTGCTTTGTGTAACTGGACTGGACCTTGACAAGAGGATTGTATCTGTGCCTTTCATTGGATCCCCTCAGTCTCTGCCCATGCTGTCCTGTGACCAGATTCAACCTGTGGCAGACAATTCTCATGAACTTTTACATGCTGATCAGAGTAATATAATTACTCCACCAGAACTTTTGCCTAATGATTCTGACCAACCAACTGTGCTTCTAACTCCATACTCTGGAACTACTGTGGAGCAATTGGCATTCTTCTTTCAGCCTTCTGATGGGCTTACACAGCCTGTGCCCAAGTCCCCAGCTTTGCTACCACTTTGCATGTTCAAGAATTCTGACTTGTATCGTGAACTGGTATCTATGTATACACAATCTGCTGAGCAGCAAGTCTTGGCCTTTGTGTTACCAGAGTCTTCCTATGATGCATTCTGCATATCAAGACCTAAAGTATCACTGCTTTCTGTCTCATAGATGGTACTCGCTAAGAATCAGTCTTGCCTCAGGTTTGCTACCCGTCCAAGACATTACCGCAATAATTCCAGGTCGCCAAGATCTCAGATCAAGCAAGGTCCTGATCGCCCGGAGGTCTCTCCTGAAGGGGGGATACTGGAAACGTTCGAGTCCAGGGTTTTGCTGGATCTTGCCCTTACATGGCTATTGTGGCCATCTTGGGTCCTGGCAAGTCTCTTCCTGAATTGGCTGCACCTGTTCATGGGCTTTAATAGCAGTGAGTGACTCCCGGCCCCTGCCTGAGCATTGTACGCATTTCCTTGTGTTCCTGGCCCCCTTGTATTCTGATTCCCGAGTCTGCCCTGTTCCTTTGGATTCCCTGTTGCCGACCTCAGCCTGTTACCTCGACCACCGCTCCACTGCCGTCTGCCTTGACCCCAGCCTATATCTGGACTTGCAGCTTTGCCGCCTGCCTTGACCTCTGCCTGGATCCAACTACCCCTTGCCTGCCTTGACCCCGGAACTGGATCACGACTACACTAACAGGACTCTGTCCCCTGGTTCTGGTCAGTGATCTTATACTCCTACGTTAGCCCTGCGGGTCCGCTTCCTATTCAGAGATGAGCATCATTACAATTGAGAACGTCTGCAAGAGTAGTGGCATTGAGAGAAAGAACACACCGTATGATAGGAGAAACTTTGCACTATTAGCAGTGATAAGGGATTAATTAAAGGACTGTAAGGTGGGTAGGGAGGCAGGGATAAACTTGTGAAACAAAGAAACTGGACAGAGCATTAAAAAAAGATTATTTGTTGATCTTGTTTGCCGTAGTACTGTATGCATAATTTTTTTATATACTGTAGCGTCAACCATGTAAGCAGCACTTTATATTACAGTAGGAGGTAATGAAATAAATGTAACAGGTAAATGACAACATAAGGATGAAGGAGATCCTGCCACAAAGAGCTTACAATCTAAGTGCCTAATTGATTTGAGATTTAGATCTTTCCCCCACACCCGCTTCCTGTACTCCAATAACGGCTTCCCCGAGGTCATTAGTACAGTTACATGGCGGTGTCCTTCTGGTTTCGAGAGCTATTTTGGTAATAATGGTTTCATTCTAAGAGCAGTGTTTTCAAGAATAAAGCTCTAACAAAAGTATACAGTACCTGGTCCCAGCACACTATGACTAGCTACTATATTACTGTATATACTGATTTTGCCTTTCTTGAAAATAGTTTGAAGTCATGTGGATGAGCATTCACATGCCATAGAAAAGTCCATGTTTTCTGGTTAGGCGTCAATGCTTGGACTAAATATCACATAAGGTGGCACCTCGGCTGTCACATCAGCCTTTGTTTAAAAATTTAGGATATCTAAGGGACACTGACGTGTGGAAATACGGCGCCTTTAGTCCTCTCCACCTTGGAATATGTTCATTAGGATTTTTATTGTTGATTGCTTACATAATAGCCACAATTATGCCTTACTAATTGATATGCAGGGCTACAATTAAAAAAAGTTACATCTAAGGTGGAATGCGGTTAAAAAAACAAAATTGATAGCAGCTGGTCTAGTATGCCCAATATACAGTATATTATCCCATAGGTAAAAAGATAGAAAAATAAAAACTATAATTATTCTAAAACAATGTGGGCAATATTTAGACAATGTATTCCAAAAATTACATAAACAATTAAAATATCACATTGAAAACAAGTGACAATATACCAATGTCCATTGAGAATAATTAAATACCTGATCCTTACAGTGCAAAACTATACAATATAGCACTGATATCTAACGTTCCATTATGAGGCCACTCGTATGTAAACAAGGACATATGTTCCCTCTATAAGCAGTTGGTGCAGTAGATTCCGTGGAGGGCTTTTAGACCAAGACATTTTTGCAGGATATGTTCACTATCAAATGTATTGGAACTGGCAATGTTTGTATTTGATACTCAAGTCTACACTAATGTGTCTGCAACAATTGTGATTCTGTTAAAACACAACTTGACACACAGGGCAGGAAATGTACAATTTACAGTGAATCACTGAGGTTGTGAAACGTTTCAATGGATAAGGAACGGAAAAGTAGTTCAATTGCTTGTCCCAAAAAGAGTTAACTCAGAAAAGCAACCATGCAAGAGAAATTATCTAACCACTGACCCAGGTACAAGAGGAAATAAAAAAAGGAAAAGACTGAGTTTTCTCACAAAGCTACAAAGACAGCTGTCCTCTGTAATTAAAAAACAGCAGAAATATGGGCAACGACATTAAGCAACACACTATGCTAAGAGAGAGAGAGAAGTCAAAGGAAGGATTTCTGTACAGACGACGTTGGCCGTTATTGAATGAAATTCTGTAGACTTACATGATATGAATTATTTCACTGCTGTAGGGAACTGTATTGCACAGCCTGAGCAGAAGAACGCATGGGAGAGTTTACAAGATGCAAAATGACACGTCTGTGCTAGTTACTGATCGACAGCAGCACTGCAGACTTTTTTGGTTTGCCAGTCACTCCGGTATGAAAGAGAAAACTGTAAACCAGGTAAGAAAACTATAAGCACAAGACACTCAAAAGCAATGGAGGAGAAAACCAAAGTAGAGTAAGTAAGGACACTGACAGGAGTATCGCAGGATAGTGTTGCCTAAGTGGAGACTATGGGGGGCAAGGATAATAGATGCGAATATAGAGCCTCTCATCAATTGACAACCCTGCCTTTACGTGGCGCCCCTCTTTTCGAACACAATGGGCTCTGTCGACCCTTGGGCCTAGCGTCCCCTTGGGTATATCCAGCTAAACAACATCCATGGATCCTTTTAAAGTGAAGTGTTCTGTGGAAGTCGCCTATGCCCATCCATGGGTGAAGAGGCGGAAAGTACAATAGAAGTAAGTGGAGACTATGAGAAAGGAAAACAGGTTGGGAATGGAAATGTACACGTCTAAAATATGCTCAGTGCTGACAAATACATTTTAGTGATGGAACATTGCTAATAATTTAAAAATGGCATTCAACCATGTATATAACAAATGCAGAACTTCAGGCCCCCTGTAAATGCAGTAACCCGTGGTATTGAAATATCATGTTGGAGAAGACCTTACTACAACACTCCATTCCAAGATCAAATCAGTCAAACGTGTTTCATAATTATTAATGAATCAAGCTGTATATTTCAGCAAGAGGATAAATGTGCCCATAATTGCAAGTGCTGGTACGGGCTGTCACACCCATTCTGCTGTTAACTCCTGCTGAAGTCAATGGGAGGTAACTCCGGGAATGGGTGTGATAACCCATTCCGGCACTTGAGAAATATGACCCTATGATGCTAATGTGACAATGAGAGGGGTGTAACAAACCATGGAAGGTGAGGTGTCTGAATCTTAGATTAATCTTTACAACATGATGTACTGTACTTATATGAACATCGATTTCCAGAACACCACAATGTTCATATAATTTACAAAGTTACAACAAAGATGGAATTCCTACTTTCCAAAAGGCAGTTCGATCATATCAACGGAGGCCAAGTAATAATTAATTGGTTCAACAACCTGCAGCCATACATACTATTTATTGGCCCTTTTCAACTGATTCTCATAGCCAAGTGGGTCAACTTTGAGAGAATTATGCCTCATTTCATCAGAACTTTCAGCTATATATAACATTAAAAAAAGATTTTTTTTAAAGTGCAAATACAAGATGCCTTTGAATCATTAAGATCATACTACCAAAGTAAATCAATACAACAGACTCGCACGTGTTTTTCATTGCTTTTGAGAAGTCAAGTAAGTCGATTTAGAATATACTAGTGGTCATAGTAGATTAGACAAAGTAGTTGTACTGTGCCCAAAATAAAACAATTCTAAATGTATTAAAGAATGGAGGAAAAAAAAGGTATTTGGACCATATTTTAGAATTCTAGAATATTTATGCTTAGAATGCAGAAAGGGTGATAAAATATGTATCAAATCAGTAATGGTACTGTGGGTCTGTAAATAAAAAAAAAGGAGAGGTACTCCATGACCCCTAGCACCATCATACTTCCACCCACTGGTGTATACAATATAAGTGAAGAGTACACAGGGCCATCAACAGAATCTTGGGGCCCAAGACAAATGTAAGGAGCAGGGGCTCCGAACCCCCATTAACCCTCTGGCACACTGGGGAAACACTGGGGAGGCAGATGGGAGATATGGAGAGAGAGGGAGGGCGGGAGATGGAGATATGGAGAGGGAGGGAGGGCGGGAGATGGAGATATGGAGAGGGAGGGAGGGCGGGAGATGAAGATATGGAGAGGGAGGGAGGGCGGGAGATGAAGATATGGAGAGGGAGGGAGGGCGGGAGATGAAGATATGGAGAGGGAGGGAGGGCGGGAGATGAAGATATGGAGAGGGAGGGAGGGCGGGAGATGGAGATATGGAGAGGGAGGGAGGGCGGGAGATGGAGATATGGAGAGGGAGGGAGGGCGGGAGATGGAGATATGGAGAGGGAGGGAGGGCGGGAGATGGAGATATGGAGAGGGAGGGAGGGCGGGAGATGGAGATATGGAGAGGGAGGGAGGGCGGGAGATGGAGATATGGAGAGGGAGGGAGGGCAGGAGATATGGAGAGGGAGGGCGGGAGATGGAGATATGGAGAGGGAGGGAGGGCGGGAGATGGAGATATGGAGAGGGAGGGAGGGCGGGAGATGGAGATATGGAGAGGGAGGGAGGGCGGGAGATGGAGATATGGAGAGGGAGGGAGGGCAGGAGATGGACTATGAAGAGGGAGGGTGGGCAGGAGATGGAGCTATGGAGAGGGAGGGCAAGAGATGAAGCTATGAAGAGGGAGGGCAGGAGATGGAGGAAGATGAAGCTATGGAGAGGGAGATTACGTTATGGGGAGGGAGTGGCGGAAGATCAAGTTATGGGGAGGGAGGGGTGGGAGATGAAGCTATGGAGAGGGGCAGGAGATTAAACTATAAGGAGGGAGGGGAGAGAGGGGAGGGAGATGAAACTATAGGGAAGGAGATGGAGATGAAGCTATGGGGAGGGAGATGGAGCTATGGGGAGGGAGGAGATGGAGCTATGGGGAGGGAGAAGGTGATATGGGGAGGGAACAGGATACAATGCATGTATAGTATGGGCCTGGGGGAGTAGCTATGGGCCTTTGGGAGGATGAGGGCATGCAGGTATGGGCCTTGATGGGAGTTGATGTGTGTAAGGGCCTTGCAGGGGAATGATAAGGGCCTTGGAAGAGGAGAGGAGAATGTAAGGTAAGATAAGAACCCTATAGAAGGGGAGGTAGGTATGGACTTGTGAGGGTAGGTATGGGCCAGGGAGAGAGGGGAAAATAGGTATGGGCTTGGGGGTGGGGAGAAAGAGTATGTATGGGACTGGGGGAGGAGTGTCCAGAGGAGTTGCTGGTTACTGATGGGAGAAGCTGACCCACACTGTAGCTGGACGGAGATGCGGACCCACCCAATGCTGGAGGCAGAGGCAGACCCTCCCAATGGCTGGAGGGAGAGGCAGACCCGCCCAATGGTTGGAGGGAGAGGCAGACCCGCCCAATGGCTGGAGGGAGAGGCAGACCCGCCCAATGGTTGGAGGGAGAGGCAGACTCGCCCAATGGCTGGAGGGAGAGGCAGACCCGCCCAATGGCTGGAGGGAGAGGCAGACCCGCCTGACAGTACAATGTGCACACTGCTTATAGCATACTATTTATATAAGGCAACAAAACAATAATACTTAAACAGCTGGATGTAGTGTCTGGTTTCTGAGTATCTCTTGCTGGCAACATAGTGCCTCTGGGCTCAAGAGATCTTTCCAGCAGTTCAAGCAGGAGGTTTTGCTACCTGTCTGATGAGCCAGGTGGAGACTGGTTAATTGTCTCTAGTTGTAATTAACCAGTATTCTCCTGATTTACTCAGACCAAAATAGGGTTTTTATTGAAGCCCTTTTAGCCAGGAGTTTAGGCCCTGTTAAAGGCCCCTCCTACAGTAGAGGCAACTCTTATTCGAACAAAAACCAGTGGCAATTCCCCCAAAAAAACCAGGAAACACCCAGGTACATTCTGAATACATGCCTTAAACTTTCCTTAAACTAGCCCCAGCATTTCTGCATTGATTAATGGCCTATCAGATTAACAGCGGGGGTCCCTGGCAGTCCCATTCAAACTGTAGTCTCTCCCTCTCCCATTTCTGGCCATGATTTTCTAGACGAGATATTGTAGTCTTGCAGCTTATTCAATAGCTCTTGAAGGTAATTTTTTCAGTTTGCCTCATCTGCATACAAAATGTAAACATTACATGGAATTACAGAGTCAGAAACATAGTTATAACTGATTTATGAGTGTCAGGATACAATTCCGCGCAAAAATGTCAAATTTTGCACCAAAATGCCATTATCGCAGTTTAATAAGTAGGCCCTTTAATCTTTTTTTTCTAAAGCTGTGTCCTTTGTTTTAGGGCTACAAAAAAAATGAATACAAAAATAAAAGTGACATTTCCAGTGAAATCTGTTACTGCTTTTGTCCTTGTATGGATGGGAGTTTATAAATACAAAAAAATGCAGAATACTGGTCAAGTTTACCAAGTCCCTGAAGCTGCATTAACTGCCTTAGGCCGCGTCCATAGTCAGCGCAATGGCGTGTGCGCCGCAAAACAAAAGGCCACGACTCAATCAATGGGGACGGCCATAGAGCACACGTGAACGAGAGCGACAACACAGCATTTTTTTGCGAGACAAAAACATTTGATTTTGTCGCGAGACGGCCAGGTCCCGTGCGCGGTTCAGCCAATGAGGGCAAACCGCTTATGTGACGTCACGGGCACTCCTCCCCATCGCTTCTCCTCCTCCACATCCCACGGATCGCCTCTGCAGCAGGCACGCGCGACGCCATGCGCTCCGTCCTACTATATCCGAGGCTTTAAGGACCATGAGTAAAACAATTATTTCCTGGTCCATAAAAAAAATAAAACAAAATCCCTAAAACAAAGCAAGTTGTACAATTCATCTGTGTTCTTATCTCTCCCTGGAGATCAGTAGAAGACCTGCTGTCCAGCTGCAATGGTTACAACTGCTCTCTTGGGCGAACTATTGTAATTTCAAATTGAGACAAACAAGAGTACCATGTAATCCAATCCTCCAGAAAACAGATAAGGATACGTTTGTCTTTTTGGGCATTAAAACAATATTTTAGGACTGTTGAGCAGTATCTCAATCAACCTGCATCTGCATCACATATGTGCCCACTGCCACACAAAACACATGAGCTGGAGTATAACACTCCAAATATATAATATAATATACCTAGAAGGCCTAAAAGAGATCCTTGGGTGACTTCTATGTATTATATCTAGAGATTTCAGAACTCATAGTTCTTGCCAAGTCTCTAAAGCAAAAGGGTAAATAATGCCTATGGTTGCTTTGAGATAATGGCATATACTATACGAAAATAGCAGCAAATATTTTGAACATAGTGAACTGTTTTCCCTTGCATCTTACTGGCTGTTAGAAGACACAATTATCAAATTCATCCAATATGATTGCCCCGTTATAAATAGCAAACATTTTATCCAGTGTACAACAATTCAATGAATGGACCTTGTTCTGGCCCTCAAGCTCCCTGTAGCAAAGGAGTAGGGTCAGGCAGGTTAACTCGTTACCTTTAAATGCACACATAGTCTTTCTATTTTCTGCAGCTGTATTGGAAGAGTATACAGGAAGATACAAATAACTGGGAAGTGGCACTTGTGGGGGGACGGTAAAATATCAATGCATTGTTCTGGGAGAGGCAGTAAAGAAGTGTGTACTCACAGACTGCTGGATCCAAAAGGAAGTATGCTCATCTATACAAAAAGGATATAGAATCAGGACTATGCCTTTTAATAAACAAACAGTAGTATGGGCAAATCATGTTACTGGGAAAAGAGGGGCGTTGCCAAGGCAACTGGCTGGGAAACCACAAGGAGTAGCAACATTTCTATCAACAATGTTACAACTTACACTGGTGGAGTGCTGGCAGCCTGAGAGCAGAGAAAATACACAATCCTGTTCCAGGACAGACCTTGCTGGGATTTAACATAGGTGTACCACTGAAATGTTACAGAGGAACCCTCGAAGTGCTGATTTATTTCTCTTGCACAGATTATTTTCAAATAATATTTCTAGAGTCCTTCTAATCAAAACTTCAGAACCAGAATATAATCTGGGAACACCACAAAGACTAGGTCATGCATTTATTAAATCTTATTCGCAAGACTCTTAATTTGCAATTTAACTCACTCAATATGCGAACGCCTAACTCCCTAATTCATAATAAAATGTTTGAAAAATTAGGCCATTTAAAAAATCTCCTAACAATATAGTCTGATTAAAAAATGCAACTGCAATTTATTGGTAAAAAAAATAAAATTGCAGCTATTTTACTTTCCTCAACTTGTTGTTTCACTGTAAAATTAAAAACAACCATACCAACAAAAAAAATTCTGGAGCTGCTGTGGTTATGGTTTTAAGGTCTTCCTAATAACATGACACAGATGATGACAGCTCTTGTATGTATATCTTTATTTACTGTATATAGCGCCACTTGTGTACATAGCACTTCACAGCAGTAATACACGTGACATTATACCACACAATGGGAATAAGCACTTCAAACATAAAACATAAAAATGATACCCTGTGCTCAAGATCTTACAATCCAAGTGGTAAGCAGGAGGAATGTACAGAGATAGGAGGGTGTTCTGGTAAGTGCGTCTGCAGGGGGCCATGGTAAAGGCATATGAGATGTAATGTATCTTAACTAAAGCAGAATATGTTGCACATCCCATTTGTTGTGATGCTGTTTGAAGTTAGGTATTCTGGCCCCAGTTTGAAATGTGTTCTAAATCATGAACCAAAGTTAAAAATGGAAAAGAATGTCAAATAGCGAAGCGATTTATTTATACTGCAACTTCCTTATACTGTATGTTGCTACCCAGGGTTGCACCTAAGATTAAACAAAGTGTTACGGTATTTAGTACAAAATGGTGAAAATAAATGTGAACTAGCGCTAAAGTGTAAAACACAGTGTGATATTAAAAAAAAACTCCTAATAAAGGATGGCTGCCCGGTGATACTGCCAGTACTAACAGAATAACATAAAATAGAGAAAAACCTGGCGCCAAATTGTCAGTGGAATGTCCTGTACTCCTCAAGGGATCCGCACACTTGCTCGACAGACCATGCAAAGAAATAACCACAAACAAACAAAAATCATAGCGCAACACTGTAGGGTGAGCAGTAATGCACTAATATATACAGACAATTAAGAATCCTAGCGACAATTAAAACAACTATTTATTAAAAAGAAGAACTATGCCAAGACAAAGGACCGCAGGTCATCTGGGACACAAAAATTGGAGCCCTACTTACAGACAGCAAGGCTTAAACTCGCATGGTAGGAACAAGTCCTAGATAGAGATGGTCTCCCTGCCGGGTGATGTCTCTGCTCCAGTGGAGCGGAGACATCACCCGGCAGGGAGACCATCTCTATCTAGGACTTGTTCCTACCATGCGAGTTTAAGCCTTGCTGTCTGTAAGTAGGGCTCCAATTTTTGTGTCCCAGATGACCTGCGGTCCTTTGTCTTGGCATAGTTCTTCTTTTTAATAAATAGTTGTTTTAATTGTCGCTAGGATTCTTAATTGTCTGTATATATTAGTGCATTACTGCTCACCCTACAGTGTTGCGCTATGATTTTTGTTTGTTTGTGTTTATTTCTTTGCATGGTCTGTCGAGCAAGTGTGCGGATCCCTTGAGGAGTACAGGACATTCCACTGACAATTTGGCGCCAGGTTTTTCTCTATTTTTTGGTATTTAGTACAAGTTATCATTTACTCTATGGTTACACTATCTGTTTTGGAACGGTTAGACTGGATTTGGCATATTAGAAAAGTACTAAGTAGTAGAAAATTAGTAGCATAAATCTTTTAACTGTCCCCTCCCTTCTCGTGTGTTGGGTTTTACAGAACATTTGAGCTGTTTTCTAGAAATGAATCATACTTTGGTGACTTATGTCCTATATTAAGATGAATCATCATTTTTGTATACCTTTTGCAAGATACATTTGACCCTTTTCAACTTATACATTAAAATTACTTGTGCCCACCTCATATCTGTACCAATAAATCACAAGTCTCAAAATCAGGGGCAGGGAACAGGCAAATCGACAACTTCAATTCTGTATGATAACATGTCTAACTTTATAGATTTATCCACTTCACTGCTAAAAAAAAAAAAAAAAACAGGCTATTGAAATGTCACAAAAATGAAAACAAGTAGTGAGTGTGGGAATAATGATGATAAATCCAAGTAAATCCACCCTCGGAATATAAACACCCACGTCACGGTGTTACAAATTAACAGCTACATACTGTGCTCATATCTGCCATCTGCTGAATGTGACAGATTTGTACAATTTATTTTTTATTTCCTGGTCAATTAGACTGAAAGGACTATTTGCAGTAGGATCCGGCCCTGCATTGCTAACATTTACACAGCAACATTCCATGGCAATGGTTTACAGTGCATTATTCTGCACTGAGCAAATAACAATATGAGCAGTCGAGAAAGCGACCACAAAAGTATCCACCTTAGTAGAAATTACAATGCATCCACATTCATGTTTGTAATCAAGTATACTGTATATGTCATGCTATGAGAAAACGTGCCATTACTGTAGTTATCGATAGAGGACCCCATGAACAAACATGTTGATGACATTAGTAAAGGCAGGTTACCATACAAACTATAGAGATGTCAAGGAACAATTGTTAAAAAAAAGTACTCCTTGAGAAAGCGCCTAAGTGGCGTGAAACGCGTGGGAGATTCTTCTGATGTTTTTCATTTTCGTTAAACGAGTTAATAAAATATGTTTTTTTTTTTTCAATACCGGGTTTCTGTGCCACCTTTTAAACAGCGGTTGCTCCACAGCTGCATTCAATCTGAACCCCTTCAGTCTACACCTGCGACGCCCCAAAGGCAGACGCCTGATGGAGTTTCCCAAGAGCTGCTCCCCTCTGCACAGATCCAGCGTGCTAAGGGTTCATATCTGCATTTGCTTACTGCTGTGTTTTGTCAATCCCAACCTCTGGAATGTTAATGACCCAGGAGGACAAAGGATTTTGAACCCATAGCTGCATTCAACCAGAACCTCTTCAGTCTAAATCTGTGTCGCCTCAGAGGCGGACAGCCTTTAGCGCATGTTCTTGCCCTCAAGCTCCCTGTGGCAAAGGAGTAGGATCAGGCAGTTTAACTCGTCCCCTTTAAATGCACACAAAGTTTTTCTATTTTCTGCACTTTATTGGGAAAGGCATACAGGAAAATAAAAATTATTGGTGAAGTGGCACTTGTGAGGGGAAGGTAAAATATCAATGCCTTGTTCTGGGAGAGGCAGTGAAGGGATGTGTACTCACAGACTGCTGGATCCAAAGGAAGTATGCTAGTCTATACAAACAGAATATAGAATCAAGACTATACTATATAATAAACATAACAGGGGAGTAGAGGCAAACCATGTTACTGGGAGAAGAGGGGCGTTGCCAAGGCAACTTACATTGGGGAGTGCTGGCAGTCTGAGAGCAGAGAAAATACACAACCCTGTTCCAGCTGAAGGGCAGCTAAAGTGTGTGAGCCGTTTGCTGCTATTCACTGATGTTTAACGATGTTAAAGCTGCTCTATTTCAATCTGAAACTCACCAGCCTTTGTACCCCGTGTACCCAATTTTCCAACTCCAACTGTCCATGAAATGTCTGTGAATTGACTGTATAACCCTGTTCTTTTAATGTAATGTATTGTCATTGTTGTCATAACTCTGTGCCCAGTACATACTTGAAAGCGAGATGTAACACAATGTATTACTTCCTGGTAAAACATTTTATAAATACATAAATAAATATGCCCGTTTCTGTGTTCATGCTCTAATGTGAAGGGGAAGCTCCCACATGGGACGATCCTTGGGACGGAACTCACAGCTACACCAGAAATCCACAGCCCACAATTGCACATGGCAAACGGCAGCAAATCTGGGATGGCTAACATAACACCAGAGAGCCTAAGTTAATCATAGAAAGCAAATGTATAAATGTAATCTCCGCACAGGGCCTGAGTAGGTGTTTCTTATGAACTTTCAATTTAGTCCTGACATTTTACTATATATCCGAGTCGCAGAAGGACCGAACAAAAACTTTCCCATTGAGCACAAGACCATATTTTCAACTTGCAAATTATACAATTGTTGATGTCAACTTAAAGATGAAGTTAAAATTGTATTTTGTGCACCTGCATGTTAACCCTGTCAAGGACAAATTGATACCATGTTATAAAATGATTTGTAGGCCCCTTTAGCACTCCACTTTAATACTGTGGTAGCAAAGTATACTGTCTCACACTCCATTCTTCTCCTCACTTTTAAAGCTTTACACTCTTCTGCCCCTCCTTACATCTCAGCCCTAATTTCTCGCTATGCACCATCCCGACTCTTGCGTTCTGCTCAAGGATGTCTTCTTTCTACCCCCTTTGTATCTAAAGCCCTCTCCCGCCTTAAACCTTTTTCACTGACTGCCCCACACCTCTGGAATGCCCTTCCCCTCAGTACCCGACTAGCACCCTCTCTATCCACCTTTAAGACCCACCTTAAGACACACTTGCTTAAAGAAGCATATGAATAGCACTGTGAACATTCTGAACACATGATACATAAAGCTTGGCCCCCTGCAGACGCACTTACCAGAACTCCCTCCTCCTGTCTCTGTACGTTCTCCCTACCTACCAATTAGATTGTAAGCTCCTCGGGGCAGGGACTCCTCTTCCTTAATGTTATGTTTGTCTAAAGCACTTATTCCCATGATCTGTTATTTATATTATCTGTTATTTATTCGATTACCACATGTATTACTACTGTGAAGCGCTATGTACATTAATGGCGCTATATAAATAAAGACATACAATACAATAGTTGCTCTGTCAACTGTCTATGAGGACAGCTTGCTTGTGTGTGCTTTTGATTTAAGTTTAGTAGTGGGCTGGTGGTGAGGACTGAAGAAAATAAGAGGGAGAAAGGGGGGTGGTCCTCTGGAGTTTAACTTTGCACTCTGGGAACCCCCTAATTGCCAAGATATTTACTTTTTTCTAGTACTTGCAAGGAAAAAATAAGATGGCTGCAATATTCTGTCAGCTTTCTGTTGGCTGCCAAAGTGAGGCTGGCCCCAGTAGCCATACTGTTTATCACAGACAAGAATTTGTTTTGTAAGGGAATTTGAAAATGAAATCTCTCAGGAACAGGGTGGTCTCCTCAGCCCAGTGGGGACCCCCTTTTTCAAATAAAGTAAAAATATATATATTAATGTAATATATATATATTTCAATGTAATATATATATATATTTCAATGTTATATATATATATATATATATTTATTATGTGTGCGTGCCAAGCACGCGCATTTTAAGTGACAATTTGTCTTTTGTCAATGTTTTGTCACAGAAATTGTATTTGTAATGGTGATGTTTTTAATTAAAAATCAAAATACAATTTCAGTGCCAAAACGCAAAGAAGTTTGACTTAGAACACGTGTTTTAGCTATTTGCACTTCTATATTTATAGTAACTGTGAATTCATTGTGTGTGTCAGTGTGTGTGTGTGAGTCAGTGTGTGTGTGTGTGTGTGTGTGTATCACTGTGTGTGTCAGTGTTTGTCTTCCAAGTTTGGCGCTGGGGTGGAGGGTACGCTCAACATGTCCTGCAGGCTCTCCCAGCACTCCCCCCACCCCCATCCCCCTCCGAGGACACCGCGCTCAGCCCCCCCCCTCCCTCCCTCCCTTCGGCGGTGCTGCTGCGGGGACACAGTGCACGCGTGTGTGTGCGAGCGTCTGTATCGTCCTCTCCGGTGACTGGTGGGTGGGTGCTGGCAACACTGACCTCACTGATGGCCTCTTCTGCCAGCAGTGACACCACTTCCTGCCCTGTACTTCCGTCACCATCAAGGCAATTTACTGCCAGGGGAACTTTCATGTGGTAGGTTCCGATAACGAAGTTTCACTTCAACAAGCAGCACAGATTGTTCCTTTAGAGGCCCGACTCTTCAAAGAGGATTCGAATACGTAATGGCACGAAAAAAAAGTTCCCCAGTCAATTGCAACCACTGTGCTGAACCCAGGAAGATGTTACAGTATTTCAAAGGATATGTCCATAATAACCGCAAGTTTAGCCAGAGTTTATAATCTTAGTTTTACAGTGAACTAAGCTTTCAAAAGAAAACAGGGAATCTTTTAAGCACTTTGTGGTCCCAGATACATCATTCTGCTGAAAGAGTAGTGTCTACTACTGTGATGTGATTAAAGGGTACAGACCCGGGGATGCACCACATTTCTTTAGAACATTTTCAGGGCCTCAATAAGTAAAAGGAAGCAGCTCTGTGGTGGTCAGAATGAATTGCGAGTCAATAACTCTCCTCAATGTTTCTGTAGAGAGCGGCATGCTACCCTTAACCTAACATTATTGCTCATTATAATATACAATATGGCATATGGTCAATTGATCCAAATAATTTTCTTTGAGTATTGTAGCCAAATTGGGTTTTCTTGCTTCTGCTGCACAGACTCCATACAAATATAAGAAAAGCCACTCTCATAAACCAGTTCTACTAGATATTTCTGTAAGCTATTTATACTGTACCATAAAGTACGAGCACACGCAGTTGACTATGACTATGATTTCAATATAATTTTTGCCAGGTACTGTATACTACAATATAACTCCACCTGGCAAGAAAATACTACATGGTTTCATTAGGACACTATAAGCTGTGTCACTATCCAAGTCCCATTTAACAGGATTTGGACCTTCAGAAATAAATAAAACAGCTAGGAAAAAAAATAAAATAAGGTTGGTAATCTGCTCAAAGAGAGCATCACCTACAGCTCATTTTCAAAATACAGTAGGTCATATTAGGCGCACATGCACCTATAGAGAACACATACAGGATCAGAATTCAGTGTGTTCAGTTCATTTTATTTCCCTGCCCAGAAATTTAAAATCTTCACAAGGCGTTCTAAGCCTCACTTTCCATCCTAACCAGCTCAGTCCACTGTGAGAAACTTAATTACCATGTTTCTATTTTATGCAGTTCACACAGAAGGAAGCAGAAGACAAAAACGTTTTATTCACTCCTTGTATTTATTCGCCCAGATTTATCTCATTGTATATTCAGTGCCCATGCGGGTAGGATTGCCAGAACAAAATCTGGGGCACATTAATCCAGTCCTTCTTGCATTGTTTAAAGAGGATTAAATGCAGGACTATTTCAAGTACCCTAAAATCCAGCCGTCAACATTAAAAACAGAATCTTTATATCCAGGGCGGTGCAAGGGTAATAGGTGCCCTAGATTAACCTTCAGCGTGCCACCGTCTCCCAATGAACTTCCAAAAAAGTATACCGTGCTTTAAAAGTCTGCATTTATCATTGCAGATTTATTTTACATTGAAAAGGAGAATATGATGCTGATTACACATTCTCATTGTACAGGGGAGTGTGGAGAAGGAAGTGAAGTTATGTGCCTGGAAGGGATGGGGTGGAGTAGGTAGTAGGTGGTAGTATACCCAGGGGTACAGATGAGCATGGGGGACACAATAGAGGGCCACAATAGAGGTAGGGGGAAGCAGAGTGTGCTTACCTGTTGTCTTGGAGGAGGGAGGGGACCTGCTAGAGGCCTGCTGGAGGGGCCCCACACTGCAGAGGAGCCCACCAGCAGACCTATCAAAGGGTATCCCACAGAGGTACCGGTCAGTTCCACCAGCCTTCAGCTTTCCCCTCCCCCTTGTCAGCGGCCCTACTGCTGCATGGAATCGCAAGATTTTTGCCACCCCAAAATTTTCCAGCTCTAGGCAGCCACCTAATTTGACTAGTGGTTAAGCAGGCCCTGGGTATGTCCAATCCTATTGTAAGTCCTTATGGTTGATGTGGTATTCTTATTGCTTTCCTTTTTCTCATTTCCCAGTCTCACACTTTCTTCACTCAGCCGGTTTGTTTTTGGTTTGTACATCACCTTCAATGTTATACTTATGAGTTTCTTGAAAAGTAATGAGGAACAACCTGCTCAGAATGTCAGATAACATCGTACTACCACACCCGTCTCATTAAAGAAACCGGATGAGTTTAAAGGGACAGTCCCATAGAGCAGTAAAAAAAGAATGATGAAAGATGATATAAACAGTCAAAATGTTACGGGCAAATTGGATGTGGGTGACACCATTGAGAGATGGTGCCAACAGCATCCTCCGCTCCAAGGATCACATGGATATACAAAGGCACAGCCTACTTAACATCCCCGTCCACACCACCTGTACGTTGCAACAAGGTATGTGCAGGGACTGTCTGCTGGACCACGACCACCGTGACTGACTGGATTACCACGGCTATAAAGAATTTAAAAAAATCGACCCAAATGAGACGCTTTGGAATATATTACTGTATTGATTAACTCTGGACTTTTATGAGCTCTGCCCGTTTACATTTGCCCCTGATCAAATCCTTAATTATTTTGCACATACCTTCTACTGCAACAGAATAGACCCTGGCATTTGGAACTATCTGGCTAACAAGTAACTCACATTTCTCTACAATGTTTCTTTCATATGATCAATGCTACTCTGCAGTACTTCACGCACCGGCAGCCTTTGTTGATTTTTGTACAACGTATTCTGACACAAGGTTCACACTGTAATGTTTGAGACATGGCTCTACAGACAAAAATGTTTTTGGTTGAGGGGTTTTGTTGTAGCGCTTGGGCCCCTAGGGCCTCCACTAGGTGTCTCTGCTCTTCTCCCAACGATGATGACATCACCAAGTGTTCACTTATTTTTAGCTCTGTTTCTGAGCCACTGGGTTGAGGTGAGGGTAGATCTGTGTTCATTCTCTATCTGTGTAATTGCTCTTTAAAAGAGATCCAGTGGGAGTAGACACGTTGAGTAATAAATATCCCCATTTTGCATATTGGAGTGCCTGTCCTCTTCTACAATTGTGTATTCTACTGTACATGGATGGTATGCACCCTACAGAACATTGAAACTTCAATACACGAAGGGTTGGGCTCCGATTTTTGGATTGTTTATGTATTTATCATTTCCCGTCCTTATGGGCTTATGATTATACAGGTGCACCCGCTTTCTCTATCTCCCTTGTGGTTTTGGGGGTATCTACTGTAACATGGTTAGTATTATCTGCCTGTCTCTTCCCGTCACGTAAAGCCTTAACAGTCTAAGGGTGTGACAGGCCAGTTTGTGGGCTTTTGACCCCCCTCCTGTTCCCTTTTGAGTGACGAAAGGTGGTGATGACTCATGGCCTGGTAAAAGCTTATCTGGTTTAGGTACAGACCTTGAGCCCGGCCCTTCTGGTTCCTGTGAAGGGAAGAGCCAAAAGTTAGTCTGTTCCCCTCCTCCTTAGAAGGTGGATGTGGGTTCCCTCTCTCCCTGCTGGGAGGGAGAGGCCAGCCAGGCAAAACGCTTGTGTACAACTAAATCCAAAAAGAACTATAATTGTGTCCCTTGAAAAAAATAATTGATAGATTGTACATTCTACCGCTAAGCAGAACAATTTATTTTCTCCTTTTCTAGTCCAATACAATTTAATACTAATCATCAGTATACAGCTTTATCACTGTGGTTCCTTTAATTTCAAATCACAATTTAGAGGTAGACTGCTTCTCAAATCTTTGTTATATTTAGGCAGAAGCGGTCATGGTAATAATTAAAATAATTCAAAATGCACAGCAATACAAGCACTACTATAACTAGTTATTGGAACAAAAAAGTCTGAATAATACAAAACCTAACAGTGTAATATAAAAATAATGCCTTATTATTATCCTCTGCAGCACATAGTAGAACAATGCATTCACAATAGATACCTGCCCAAAGAGCTTACACTCCAATTTTACAATATTGGCCACAGTGAGATATCTACTTGCCCAAGATCATAAGATGAGAACACACGGTGTTAAAGCACTGATCAGCTATTGCTCACAACACACATCTAAAAATGTGTTGAAGTTTCATAGCTACCATACCACATTTTGAGCCCTGTAATTTACAGTACTGTTGTGACCTTTTAAGTGATACTAACAATCTTAAAAATCAGGGTGGCGGACAAGTACAGTAAGCCTCAGGCAAAGGTGTAGCATAAGTTTATTGGCTGGTTGTGCATATGCAGTTAAACTCCAGCCTCAGCCACTTACTCACTATGGATTACATTCATCAAGCTGCAATGCAGGGTATTCATCAATGGCAGTTATTGCCAGATCTGGGTGTACAACCCTGCATCGTGGCTTAATAAATCCTGGCCTTTGTTTAAATTTGGACAAATAATTATATCTTCCTGTACTTCAATTTGACACAACGAATAAACAAAACACCAGCACTCCTAAATGGACAAAACACCAGCACTCCTAAATGGACAAAACACCAGCACTCCTAAATGGACAAAACACCAGCACTCCTAAATGGACAAAACACCAGCACTCCTAAATGAACTTCAATTTCCCTCATCTTGGCAACAGGTAGCGAAGGCACAGATTTAGCAATGTACAGTAAACTGGGTTTGTGATCTTGGTCAAATGACACTAGAAAGTCACAAGGTGTAGTGAAATCAGTGTTTAGTGGCATGGTTTGATCATTTGACAGTTCAAAGGTTTGTATTTTGTAAATCCAGTAACAAGTGCATGGTTTCTAAAACTCATTAACTTGTTAACATTCTAGGAGCTATTAATTGAACTGCAATAGTTCCAAATCAGGCACTACCACACGGAAACGTTCATTCAAGTCACTGGGAGTTTTCATGTGGCAGGGACTCATCAGTACTATCACACTTCAATGAATAATCCCCTATATGTAGAACAGAAAATCATTTTATTGGTTGCACAGTATATCATTACAATACAAAACACACTTGTACTATGATCACAATTAATTCCGTAAATATACACAATTAACACATTTAGCCAATTCATCCATGTGTATAAACAGTAACTAAGTAAAATCATTCAATTATTTGCAGATACAAATTATTGACTGTTTCTGGAAATATGTTAACGTTTGCTGTGTAGTGAAATTTCCCCTTCTAAATGCTTCTAGATGTTCAAACATCTGCATAAACTGTGTAAACCACCCTCAATGGGGTTACCAGGTTGCTGTGAGGAGTTAATAGTGTGAGTGTGAGTACAGGGCCCCACCCTGTGTTACCATGGGGATACTGATATCAGAAGGGATATAAAAGATAGGGGGAAGGTCTAGAAGTCAGGTTCCCAGAGGACAAGAGAAGAGGAGCCTCGGGGAGAGTAGATGGGTTGCTCATAAAGTAATAGCACAGACCAGGCCCCTGCTTTATTATGTTGTAGATAAGGACAGTGCCCCTCTAAGTTAGGATCCCAGAAGAAGGATAATAGAGTCCAATATATCTACAAGTTAGGAAAATGGCATGCCACAGAGGGCCTCAGGAAAGAGGGCTCCCAGGTGTTGGTGGATCGGCTCTAACCACAGATCCGCATTAATACTGTAATCCTCTCAGTCTGTATGGAAATGGCAGTTTCCAAAGAGGCCCAAGGTATTGAAGTCATATCCAAAGAACCCACCAGGATTCCCATATGGATCTAGTGTACCCGGGGACAAATAGATAATAATCCCAAAGCAACAAAGGTGGGCTGGGTCCCACAAAAGTAGAGCAACTAAGTCAACGCACCTCCATTTGTGTGTTGAGTGTGCACTAATTGAAGCATAGTATTTATCTACATATGTTATAAAACCAGTACGTTATGTGCGCGAGAGTGGTCCTGTGCCTGGGTACACGCATAAAAGACTGTTGTACTACAAAAAGTTCCATCCTTACTACCTCATCGCCCAGCCACATTAATCTGGCACCCTTAGTCGAGGTAAGCCATACTGAGTAGCCAGACACAGTACACCGATGTAATCTCCCACGATCCCAAGAAGCCAGGCAGGGAGGGTTACAAGTGTAATGTTTTTTTTAACACCATTTAGGAAATGCGTCTTGAATATAAATTTAACGGGGATTTACTAAACGGATAACTTTCATATAAGATTTGAAACAGATCAGTCTTCTTGCCAATACAAACAAACATAATTTGCAGGCACATCACATTAAAGTAGATATAATCAGCTTAATGTCTGCATTTAGTAAACTCAGCAGAAAGAAAATAACATCGCAAGTATGATGAAGTGTATTACATGTATTACATGTATTACAATATGGCACACTAGCTCCCCCCAATATCTCCATGTGCCTTAGGCACCAAAGCAGCATCACACTGTAAGCAATTTGAGACAGGGATTCAATACTGTAATACATTCCACTGCCTAAGTGCAATGCACTCAGTGTTATCACTGCGCACACAACTGTTATATTACATTACTAATTTCATCATGCATACAAAATGCCATCATCTCTTGCATATGCACGCATATGGTAATATCCAATTTTGGTGGCCTTTATGTGGAGATATCGGTACTTCTAAACACTATACTGTATGTTTAATATATTACAAGTAATGAGAGCAGTAACTCTAGGGGCCTTTTTTTAATCATTTCTGTGGAATTATAGGTTTGTTCTACATTGCTTCATTTGCACCTATGTGCGGTTACAAATCTCTCTAAACTTACATAGGTAGAGTGGGAGGTCATTCTTTGATATTTAGGCTTCTACCTGTAAAGGAAGCTCCAAGCAAGAACAGAAAGGACCAATGTCTCTTGGCAACTGACGAATATGTGGCTGAGTGCTATGCATTTGTATGTGTAGCAAAGCTGGTGTAATACTGGTGTCAAGCATATCAAAGACAAATCAAAGACAAATTCAAACAGCGTTTTATTTCAGGAATAAATCTAGTGCTCTTTCAGCAGCAGTACTAGAAAACGTTGACATAACCTCTAGACTTCCCACGCTTTGTCTATTTATACTTGCTACAGTATTATGTATAAGGGTGTAAGTTATAACATTATACAACACTGTAGCATACTTTGCACATGAATGAAAAATGCATTTACCTGTTGCCCATAAAAAACTTACTCTATAGTGAAAGTTAAATAACATTGGGTACCCCGAGGGTAAGGGTGAGAACCAATAAACCAACACCATATTTCCTGGATAAAAAGCCAATTTTCAATTAATAAGCCGTAAACTGAGAATGTGTTTCTTGAGTTCCCCCTAAACCCCGGTTTGGTGGGAACACCTCTTGGACAGCTATGGGACCTAGTTAACAATGCGAGAACTCCATTTCTCACAGTAGAAACCAGGTTACTATGCCTTACACACCTCCGTAGTTACAACTCTTTGTATCACATATGATGTGGTGAAAGACCAACACGTTTATGATTGCTGTATCTCGGAGAAGGAGGAAATCATTTCACATATGTTTTATTCCTTGCATATTTGGTACTAGTATTTCAACTGTTTTGCTTTCTTGAATGTAACCCCATTAGATGCCACAAGACAATGAGATGCAATGAGACCTGCGAATGGGAGGAGTGAACACAGAGCTCTACAAGCCCACACCACTGTATTCACTTCCCTGCTGTGAGCAATAAAAAGGGGGTTAGATCAGCTTTCAGTGGTGCAGACGCACAACAATGGAGGCTCAGGTGTTGGGTTGCTAACGCTCATCATCACCCGCTCAGATCTGACTATATTATGACACAGAAATAATACTAACCCACACCCAAATAGATAATCCATTAGAAGTGTAGTATCCAGAACAACAAGACTAGTTATTCCAACCGCCAAGCAAAAATCACATGTATAAAACAGAGATGAGACAAAACTGCAAGGCAAAGGCTCTATATTTGTCCCTGGAATGTTTCCCACCCCCAATAAAACTGAACATTAGTCCTAGAAGTTACAGCTTACCCTCTAGCACAGAGCTTGTAAAAGCCTGCACATACAAGTTAGAGACAAATAAGCCAATTAAAAGGCAAACACACTGTGCAAATAGTATTTAGACACACCTGTACTTTTCTTCAGTAGCAGCCACAGTTCTGAAATATCCTTGCAGAGCAAGGACATGAGGCTCGGAGTCATATTCTTCCAAACAGATTTCCTATATGGCCGTTCTGTAGAAAGTGACCTATTTCTCTGCGAGTCAGTCTGCAAAGTACAAAGAGAGCACCAAACTCTGCCTTTCAGTAGAAGCCAGGCAGCTAGGGATACAATACCTTTCTTCAAATTACAGGCAAAGCTTGTGTGCTTTTCAGCTTGGCTGGGGTAACACCCCGACAAGGTATAGCATTTCTTCACCTACTCAAATCTAATCATTTTTAAGGTGCTGTCACCACTCAACAGGAATCATTACTCAACTTCTGGGATACACTTGTTGTTACACCTCTAAAAGGTGCTAAAAAATGAAATAACCTTACAGTTCCATGAAAAACTCCTCTGTGTGGTCTGTCCAGAGCCTCCCTAGAGGTGCCCTTCATTTAACAACTATCGACCTCACAAGTAAAATCATTCCTCTCCCCTAAGGAAGTATACTGAAAAACAGACTGCTACCTGCCCCCATAAACTTCACCATTAAATGCTTTCATACAGTTTTCTGTTCAATAAAGATGAATGTTCAAGTTGAGCAGCAGGCACAATGGACAAACTCTGAAACATTCCGATCGGATTTATGAATTATTTGCCAGGGCTGTTTAATAAATGCTATTAATACTAGAAGGGCTTGCAGATCATTGCCTAACCCCTTCACTGCCAGTACATTATTTCATCGCTTAACCATCTCAACTATGTAGGGAATTTCTCATCACATTTGCCAACAGGGGAGCCTGCAATGGCACTGGCAGTGAAGGGGTATTACAAGCCTGCAGAGAATTGTCGCCATCAGTGTGGACACTCTTTAGCTTGCATAACCAATCCATTATGGAATAGCCAAAGACCATTGCATACAGTCTTTATTATTGTAAATAATGCTGTCCCGCTTATAATTACAGATGCAGATTACTTCTGAAAGACCAGACCTGAAACAAAAACAGTTTAACCTTGTTTATCATTGCTAGAGAGGCTTGAACACACATTGTCTGTCTGGGTAGGGGTTGCCCAACCTTAACATCATGGATGTGTATTTGTGTGACTGGAGTGCAATATATGTTCATTTTCTCCCAGTCAGCATGTTTAGCTATACCCTGCATGACCAGGTAGGTTGAGCTGCCGCGCAGTAGTGGCAATTAATCTACAGTGCGTGCTGGCAGCTGTGGGGTTCTCATGTAAAACCGAGCAGCTTGCTGTCAGGGAGCCAGCGAGGTCTCACCGTTGCACAGGAAAAGGAAAGGGGGGGGGGGGGAGGTGGAAGAGCAGAGGACTGGAAAGTGTGTTCATGCAGAGGATGACATCACTTTGGGTAAAACAATGCCAGGTGAGGAAAAGCGCTTTCCATGTAGGTAGGCAGCCAACAGGCTAGATTAACATCTTCAGTGCTGAGGGAGCCTTAAACATACCGCACTGGAAGAGTTCTGAGCAGACAATTTGTTGCCCAAAAACTCACCCACCGCAAGAATCTCCCACAAAGGCGATTTTATTTAATTTTATGTTTTTTTTTTTTAGTCTTACCTGAACGGAGGAGGGACTAATGAGTAGGGGGGCACCAGTCTCGCTGCTGGGAGCTGCCTACAGTATTTCAGGAGATATTCAACATCAATGTCCTGGAGAAATGAATGAGAGGAACGCCATGCAGCACAGTGACATTCCCCTTATTCACCGTCTTGCGTGTAACAACATTGCCAGCTGCCATTTTCATTTCCCAAGCGTGTTCTGAAATCAGTGGGAAATATCTGCTGGACCCAGAGCTGCTAGGGGGAAATATAACAGTGGTTCCAGTTGAGAAATGTACAAAAATAAAGTACTGATCTAAATCGTTGCTGTATCTGGTGAATGTCATGAGGGCCAGCACACTAGAGGTCTGTTTGGTGTTCAATGAACATCACATGATTGTTTTGGATGCACTAGAGCTGTTGGAGCACTTGAAAATACAGTATACATGTTTCTGGAAGCATCCTGAGATTTGTAACCCTTCTATGTTATTGAGAGATGGGAACCATAAAAACTGGATTGGATCAACTTGACCATCTATCCGAGTCCAATTGGCAAACCTACTTACAAGAGACAAAAGCATATTAATCAAGGGTATTCTCTCTTGATTTTATTAAACCTTATTTATATATGCTGCATGAACTATGTTGGAAAAAAAAAAGTAATGTAAGTTACATGTTGTACGATATTTAATAGAACGCTAGCATATATTCAAATGTATCGTTTAAATTAGGGATTCCAATATGCATACAGGCTGCCAGCCTGATGAACAAAGATTAAACCCTCTGACTGCCTGGGTAGCTTGATGCCAGAGTCCTTTGGAAGTAAAGAGAGCATCACATTAGTAACAGAAAAAAACAAGGTTGCCATAAAAATATATAAATATTCAATCAAAACCATAAACGCTGCTTTTCTACCAGGCCAAGACCCCCAAAATATGATTGGTGAACATATCAATCACAGCTGCCATCGCCTGATGCTTTTTAACCACTCGTGAGACTGACATACACATGATCACTAACACAGCCACCTGCAGATAACACAGATAACACAGGATACTCGATACACACCGTCACGTTGGTAGACACAGATAAATTGTGTAACCCCCCGTATGGGATTACAATTATTGTTTGTTTATAAGAGGTTCGCTTTGGTTGTTATTGCACTAAGCAATAACCTTTAAGTAAATGTTGCAGTTTGTGCAACTGCCAGTTTGACTCCGCCCACATCCCAGAAGGTACCCACTGTCATCCAGAGTGGGCGGAGGTTAGAGTCCAGTGCACCTCCCATATAACTATGGTGACAGATGAGGTCTCCATGGCCTATACATATTGGGGGTGGGGGCCTAAGGTTTTAGACCCCAGGAGGATCCCACATACCAATAGGGTTGAAGTAGGAGGGGGGGGGTCTCACTATGTTTAATGTTCAGTGTGTGACGTGAATTGTACGGAGTCCTCTTTATTATTTTCAGTAGATCAGGGACATACCCTTTAGTGGTAGGCCCACTGATATGAAGTATTCTATAAAGAGGACTAAAGCCATGCAGACCTTCCTGGATCAACTGTGTAGGATCCAGGGCAGTATTTATTTGAAAACCTGTCTGTCTGTTTGAAGAAATAGAATAAAAAATAAATTAAATAATGCATAGTTGTAATTTAACTAAAAGTCTCTAGCGCCCTTTATCAGCTTCAACATCTACCTCAAAGCTTACACACATCCAGCCTGCTGGACACAAGCCCCTGAGATCACGGTAAAGAGAGTTCAGTGCACAACACCTGCACTTCTACATTCAGCTGCGCAACCACTCCCTTTTAAGCCGAGGGGTTACATTCGATACATACAAGTACAGTAATACATGCTGCATTCTGATACATACACTTTCTGCACCCACACAGACCACCAATACAAATAATAGAGAAATACAGCACACTGATATACAATCACAAGGATGTTCAGTATACAGGCTGTATGCAGACACACATTGTACAACACATTTCAGGGTGCATTGGAGGAAAGTGAGGCAATATGCAGCAACTCCTTACCTCTGCAGGAAGGACAAAGGTACACACAGTGCTCAGAATTGGAAGAGAGCTGTAGGGAGCGCTATTTGGCTCTTTCTTCAAGCCTTATGCTGAGATCCAAGGAACAGAATGGTGCCACCTACACATCTCATGCACTTCAGATGTAACAGAAAATGTAAGCCTGTGCTTTTACATGTGTCAATTATTTAAAGGGAGTGACCCGCACAGTAGCAGAACATTCTTTCAATAACTTACCATTGTGATCAGCTTCCTTAAACAATTCACAAATCCTTAAAAATTAAGCATTGCCTAAATTTGTTTCCTACATGAAATTAATGCATTTATATCATCTTTTGGTTCTATGAAATTTGGTCTCATCAGATACTTACCCATCAATAGGAATTGCCAGTTTGTTAGACACTTAGGCCTTAATTATAGTAGGTCCGGCTGTGCGCGCCCGCCCTCGTGACGTCACGCACGTGCGAAACCTGCACTGCAGGCATCGAGAGGCGTGCCATGACGTCACGTGAGCGGTTCGCCCTCGTTGGCTGAACTCGTTACGTGATGCAGCCGTCGCGCGGCACTATCAATTTCAGATGCCTGCTCAAAATGTTGCTCAAGTTTAGTTTTCCCATTGCAAAATAAGTTTGGTAAAACATAAGGCTTTTGGTCACTTTTTGATTAATGTATTGGTCAAAATGGAAAGCTCAAGAGATTACTACACTGGATGCATATCAACAAAATGACAGTAGACTAGAGATACAGTAGGAGGGTCTCCTGAAATGCCATGTATTACCCTGCATGCACTCTGGTGCTATTGCTCCACTAGAATAAGTACTTTGTAGTTCAGTCACTGCCAGATTTGCAGAACTCGCCTCACTTCGGGAGAAAATGAAGAGCTTCTAACTAGTGACAATTTGCACAGCAAACACAATCTGAGTGCTAATAAACTGTTTTCTCTCTCTCCAGCATCAGTCTGCTTATCAATATAACACATGTATTGCATTTTAAAAGAAAAAAAACACAAGTAGGTTTAACATATTGTAAAAGATGCGTGGTTAGAACATGCAGACAGCGATTTCATTGCCTATATTTTATATGCGACCTGAGGCTTTAATAACGTAACCTGCCCAAAGACAAATGATGTTGCATTCAAATGACCTGTTATATAATCCAGTGACATACAGAATATGTTCTACATGCAGATTATATAGTTTACTATTCAATATCCCTCTACAAAATATCCAGAGGGAACAGGATCAACCCAAAAATAAAAGAAACAATATAGTGCACACTATTGTAACAGGTTGGTAGGTAAATGGGATCTTGGCTCTTACAGATTTTCTAGTTACAATGTGTAAGTGTAAATAAAGCCAAACTGGGGCTGTAGTTTTTTCTTTTGAAGTGTGTAGATTCCCCTCAGGGTAAAGGAGTAGAGACAAGCATAGAGTAGATCAAAAATTATAACATGTTTATAGTAGCATGTACTCGGGGTGCTCACGTTGTTTACATGCAATAGCATATACACAGCCCCCCTCTCCCCCCCCCCCACACACACACACTGCCAGCATAGAATATATACTTCTTGCATAAAACCAGGCCTGGTTTTAGCAAGGGGCTACACATGCAATAATAGCATATAATATAGATGAGGCACCAGAACAAAGATCTGTGGACCAAAATCTTGGGTGTAGTAACCCTTGCAGCTTGGCTCCACTTATTGTTCTTTTGGAGGCCTTTACCGGCATCCAACGACACTTCCGGTCTGGCCCGCGTCACTTCCGGTGAGGCTCGCTGGCATCCATTCCGGTCCTGCGCTATGGCAAAACTGCTGGCATGCCACGATCCGTCCTCTGTCCCTCAACATATCCTCTTGGACTGTCACAAGTGTTTCAGCTTGGTTCTGCTTCCTCAGGAGGATGAACCTTCCCCCATTCTGATTGTTATACAATCTCCTTTAGGCTGGGTTCATAGAGGGGGAAGCCGCGCTGAGCCGTGCGGACGCTCTGCGATGAACCCCGTCATCCTCAATGAGGATGTCTTGAGAGGGGGCTCCCGCAAGCGTCCGCAGACGTGCTGAGGCAGAGGGATTTTCAGCCGACAGCGGAAACTGTTTCTCAGTGCACTGTCGGCTGAAAACACCCAACCGGCGCGAAGCAGCGTCATGACGTCGACAAGTTGATGTCGGCGCTTCGCAGGCTATTGGCCTGGCTACGTCACTGCCCCGCCTCCCAAAGCCTCCTGATCGCGCACGCTGGCTCGCCTGCCAGTCCATGGAATCGCTTCTGACCGAGCAGGCGAGCGTCAGCGCGGCTGGACCCCTCTATGGACTCGGCCGTAGTCTGGCAGAGCCTATCCTGAGAAAGAGAATATCTACCCTCCAAGCTCCCTGCCCTGACGAGGCCCAGACTCCTGGATACCTGCAGGTGAGCACCACGAACACCATATCCCCCTTAGGTGAGGGGGGTGTTTCACATGTAAACAACATGAGCACCCCGAGTACATGCAACTATAAACAGGTTATAATTTTTGATCTACACTATGCTTGTCTCTACTCCTTTACCCTGAGGGGAATCTACACACATCTTAAGAAAGAAAACTACAATCACAGTTTGGCTTTATTTGCACTTACACATTGTAAGTACAACATCTGTAACAGCCAAGATACAATTTTACTTACCAAACTGTCACCATAGTGTGCACTATTTTGTTTTTTTTATTTTTGGGTTGATCTTGCTCCCTCTAGATTTTTGTGGAGGGATGTACGTGGCGGAGGACAATTTGGAAACGGGTCCTCACCGGAGGTTTTGAGCACTTTCACCCAAATCCTATACACGTTTATAATCATTCACTAGTCTAGTATAGTGTAATTATCACTTCACAATTTTATGTAGATTTTGGGGAGGCGTCGTTCAATACCACTGTTGGTGTTATCTACTATTCAATATGCCATTAAGCTGCTTCCCATCTCTGCAGAAGGGATCAGCTTCCTTTAATTGAATGGGATTCAAATCTTCTCCAGCGTGAGGAAACAGCTTCACAGCATATAGAGTAAAGGTCTATTTTAAGAAGCAACTTCTTAGAATTACTCGAGGGCAGCCAGTAGCCCAACTCCTGGGTAACTTCACAGCCTGTAACAGCTGGTTGTGGTATTGTAGAAATTCCTACAGCTCTACACAATGTGTACCTCACTTAAACTTGGAAGATATGTTGCTTTAGGCTGGAGATTTTATTTTTAACCCTGCAGCTAATGTCAACAATAACATGATGCCATCAATTAACCAATTGGAATATGTCAATCAATGGTTCTTTTGCTCATGCAATGGATTCCAGATGTTTGCTCTCATCTGTCTAGCATCTCAGTGTCAGGGACAGTGCAAATCACTAGGTGACTTAGGCCGAGCTCACTCTGCCTACCTCACGACACGGCGTGCGCGTGTCCGCGTT
This sequence comes from Ascaphus truei, assembly GCF_040206685.1. Classification (NCBI taxonomy): domain Eukaryota; kingdom Metazoa; phylum Chordata; class Amphibia; order Anura; family Ascaphidae; genus Ascaphus; species Ascaphus truei. The sequence continues at coordinate 253,871,982 of NC_134485.1, forward strand.
TGCGCGCCTCTGTATGCTGGGCGATGTGTGCTCATCCCCAGCAGACTGAAGGACGTGACTTGGAGGCAGGACTTCCATATCCTCCATCATGAAAAAAAGAAACAAAGTGTGTGTGTAATTTCATTGGCTGGCGAAGTACATGCGACGCTGCTGCAGCAGCAGCATGAAATTACAACTTGAGTTGTCTCCCTCAAGTGCAGCAGCATCAGCGCTGTACTTCGCCGCCAGGAGTCATTTGTAGTTTGGAAACTCCCATACACAAACATCAAAGAGTGCCGAACGTGCGCGCACACATCACGTAGCAGGCACAGTGAGCGGGGCCTCAGGCAGTCGCTTAGGGAAGCACATTTTGGCAGGCAGCAGGAGTGGGAGGTGGAAGACGAGTGGTGGGCATGGAGCAGGTCGGCGGTAGAGACTGGTGGTAGTGTGAGAGGGCGATGGAGCACTTTGGTAGCGGAATAGGGTGGCAGGAGGAGGAGGACTGCCGGGAGGAATGAGCCCCAGCTATCCAACCCAGTAGTCTTAACTAACTTAGGCTGCGCTTATAGTGCAGTCTACTATAAGCGCACGCGCCGGCGGCAATACATTTGTTTTGCCGTGACATAGCGTCGCCGGCACTATAAGAGCAGCCTTATGGTGTGTGCCGCTGGTACAGCGCACGTCCTCTCAGTCATACTCCTTCTCTGCTGCCCTGCTCCGCCGTGGTGGGTCTCCGTCTTCTCCCGCCACCGCCTGCCTCTCCCGCCCCTGCCGCCACCCTGCTCCGTGACCACCATCTGTCTCTACCACCACTCTGTCGGCCTGTGTCCTTCGCAGACTGGTAGGCAATCATTGCGTGAGAGAAGGAAGGGGGGGGGGGGTGGTGAGAGGAGGAAGGTTGCGAGAAGGTAGGGAATGGGGGGGTGGCCTTGCCCAGAATATAACGAGTGCATGTATTAAAAAACAAAACAATGAATGAAAACTTAACACACAAAAAGTGACAAATCTAACTATGATGCTTAAGAAACTGTTGTCTTTTCCAACACTCCAAATCTTTGTCTAATATGTGATTTAAAAATGGCATTCATTACAGACAACAGGAGACAATAACATGCTCTGCATAGCCAGAAATGTAGGAGATTATTTGTTGCTGTTATAGTCGAGCTACTTGTGTTTATTTTTTCCTATGCTACTTATGACATTATGTAGTTAAGTTGCTGAATGAGGCAAAATAGAGAACTGTATGCACTGAAGTTGTTTTGGGCGAGTGTGTTTTGTCCACTTGTATTGAAAAATACAGTGTAAGAACACTTTAGAAAAACTACAATATTTTACACCCACCATAGCTTTGCTGCTCTTTAGCTGCCAGGATAGAATTCCTTTAGAATCATTGTAAAGATTAAGAATTGCAGCAACTCACTCATACATCCATCTAGTACAAGTTGCAAGTAAAACAACAGATGGAGCAGATACAAAAAGGCAATAGAAATTAAACAAAGATGTGCAATGAAAAATCTGAACAGGAGCATCAGGAAGGATACAAGAAAAACACGCTGCTCAGGCTTTATTCGTGCTATGAAATAAGTATACTATTTCTATATCTTATATGGAAATGTATGTACATTTTGGAAGCATTCCGTGAAAATCTGTATTTCAGTTGCATTTAAGTGCTTTATGCCTGGCAATTAGGGAATAGAGGTGGGAAGTACCCTAAGGATCCAGCAACATATTTCATTTCAACTAATTGCTGGCTCCAAGAACCAAGATTTTAAAATGTACATTAAAATTCATAGTTTTGTATTAAATGCCCACAATATAAAATTACCTTGGACGAATGTATTTCTCTTTCCGTGCCTCAGGGCAGCTAAATTAGATTATGGAATCTGAATATGCTGTGAAACCACTTCCCGGTGCTGGAGAAGATTTTACTCCCATTCTGAAATCTTCTCCAGCATTGGGAATCTGCTTTACAGCAAACTGAACATGGGCCAAACCTGCCCAAGTTATTACCAGTGCTCTATAAAAGAAAGCATTTATTTATGACCTGAGAAAACCTGCATGGCAAATGAGACTTGCTGATGTTGCTGCTGGGCCTTAGAACATCACCCCCTGGACAATCAGACAACTGGCTTTATTATAATAGATTCATGAGGACCATACTGCATATGAAAAGGTAAATCCAGAAGCAACTAATCAACAGCAATGTATGTTGACGTGTGGTCACAGGAATTAAATGGAGTTTGGCAAAAAAAACACAAAGCCAATAACATTTCCAGTGACGTGAGCCCTACTTAAATAGGGATAACTCACCCACAGTTTGCAAACACGTCTGTTTCCCAATGTGCATTTATAATCCCTTACCACAAAGTTAAAGTCTGATGCCAGTCTAATTATCACACCCTCCCCGGATTACAAATGCTTCATTCCACGTGTCAAAAACAGCAATGTCAGCAATTCTGTTTGGAGTGACCAAATAGCTGGAAATCAAAGAAATGAAGAACAAAACCAAGGCGCCTGTAATGCCACATTGGATCAATGTCATCATGAAGAGAATGGCTGCCACCCTGCGAGTGCCATTTAAACATCGCTGATCATGAACACATTAAGTGCGGATACAGTACATACATTATGCTGATCTGGAAGCACTACCTCATTTCTTATTTTCATAGTAATTTGGCCTAATCATTAAATGAGTAGGATAGCTATGGAGCTTTTGTGTTGCGGCTTTTTTCTCTATTAGATGGGACAGGACCTGCCTCCCATACACTAGAAGATTTATCCTTTCGGGAAACTGCAAAAAGCCGCAGTGACTCAAGCAAATAGGAACTGGATTTTATTAAACCCAACCCTGTCAACATGGTCCCAGATTTTCTGTTAGATTTGCCATACGTTCTCTTGTGCAATGTTTAATTATTACTGCTTGTTTCCAGCTGCTTCTAATGTCACAGAGGATGTCAAGAAAAGGGAAAAGCTAAGAACCATTCAAATAGAAATCCAACATTTAAATAAATACATTGAAATCTAGATGACGATTATCCGTATAAACACAAGGAACAGGACATCCACAGTCAATCGTATCTCATAATGTTGCTACAATATTAAAGCATGTTTACCAACCTGGGGTCAGGCAATGGGCTGTTATTATAGAACACATCTATTATGCAATGGTTTCTCTCAAGACACAATCCAAGCGGCACTTTAAACAAAACAAAAAATAAAAATATTGTTTATTTTAATATATGCAGCATTTGATTACCTTTATTGAAGACTAATTACCTAAGCTGCCGATTGATTTGTTCTCCTGTAATCGATCAGCAATGATCCTGCTTCCCAGGGTTCACTAAATGGCTGCCTTTCAGTTTCAATCAATCCTTCAGTCAGTGTAACTCAGCAGCTACAATGTATTCTTATGATTATGGTAACATTATCTATTGTTACAGTTTGCAGCTTAAACTGCTGGGAATATTGGCAACAAATTACCACAAACAGGAAAGTGTTAAAAAATCTTGCACTGCTGGGGAGGTGCTAAATCCTACTATAGAAATCACAAGATGCTCGGTATATTAAAACTAATTAAAAATGGTATTAAAAGTTAAATGTAAAAAATTCAAAAAATGTAGTAAGTATTAGCTAGATTTATTTAAACAACCACACATGTAGGGTATTGCATGGATTGCTTCTCTAACGTGCATTGCTGTTTTTGTTTCCTTATACTGGGATCACAACCCTCCGCCCTCATATATAATGTTACTATCTTGACCCCTGAGCCTGGTGTGTGTGTGTGTGTGTGTGTGTGTGTGTGTGTTAAAAACCACGATTTTCTTAACCTTTATTGTCTGAGGTGACTTTTAGACTGTACTGGGCTCTGGGGAGAGCTCAATTTTAAAATCCCAGGCAATTAATATTTCACACATCTCCCGAACAGAGAATCCGATTTAAAAAATAAAACAATTGAAAAGGGCAACAAGAGCTCCCTTAAAGAAAAGAAAACACAAAATGCACAAAAAGACTGCCGTTTTAAAACAGGCTATTGTTAAAACCTTTTATACTTGTCCCAAGCATGGTATAGATCCTTTAGTCATATACAGGGGCATAGCCAGGACTTGCCAGTGGCTGGGCACAGTATCAAAGCCACTTGTTACTTACTCCTCTTCCTCAGATCACTGTAAAGTCCAGGAAAGTTGCGCCTCAAAATTATTTGAGGTACTTGCAACACTGGTACACCCCCCCCCCCCCCCAGTACATACCCTTTAATACTATGAGAGGTTATGGTATGACTTATACCAGGGGTGCGCAAAGTAGGGGGCAGGAGAATTTCCAGGGACGGGGGCACAGCAGCTACAGAGGTCCCGAGCTCTCCCCCAAGGCATTTAAATTAAATGCCGGGGGGACCATGTGAGGTCTCTGCAGCTTCTCCTACCTAATCTTCGGTGACACGTTGCCATGGTAACTGACATCAAATGACGCCACGGGTGACGCCGATGAGGAGGGGGGGCGCGAGCCGGGAGGTAAGCAGGCAGGGGGGGGGGGCGCAGGTTAAAAACATTGAGCACTCCTGACTTATATAATGTTGAAAACCGACACGTGTATATAAAAATATATGTGGCAACAAATGTAATCGAGGCTAATACACAAAGGGAATGGAAAAATGCTTGGAAAAGACAGAGCAAATCATAAATATAAAAGAAAGCGAAGGATCAAATGGGGTCGGAGGCTTTACAGCAAATAGGAAATAGGATGCTCTGGTCCCCCAGCTAGTCTACCTATCTGCCATCAAAATCAAATCAAAAATGTCTATGTGAAATCACCATTTTCCAAAACAATAGAATTTGTGAACATGATGACCAGCAAATATACTTTATATTAGCTCTATGAGCACAACCCCCCACCAGTATAATCAGCAATGGTATTTTTATGTACACACAAGTCCCAATACATTTAAGGGCTCCACAGTTGCACAGATTTAAATTAAACTACTGCTCTAAATGAATTAACGTTTACCAAAGTAAGATCTGGAGAACAGTGAAACTCTATGCGTCACAGAGCTACCAGCAACAAGGCAACTCAGACCACGAAAACAAATGGCTGGATAGGCATCAGTAGCATACTGACAGTAGAACTAACACTTTTCTGTTGGACTTATGTTCTGTACATTACACTGTTTTTCAAGGTACAAGGAAAGTAGTAACAAAATAACACCTAAAAATAAAGAAGTATCTTAAAACTGTAATTTGTTGGTCCTGAAATATTATATTTCAGTCTTGCTGCAAAGCTCGGACACCCCTCCGTCTTATACATCAAATCCTCAGCTGTCGGGGTTGCACAAACTCCAAAAAATGCTATAAAATGTTCCAGGTTTCCAAAATCTTGTGGGCGTTTAACTCATGTCTTTTCTGTTAAAACACTATTCTAATCACAATTGCCTTTGGCAAATATTTGTTTAGGAATTCTTGTAAACGAGAACAACTTAGTTTTACTTGTCCCTCTTCATTTACTTAAAATTTAGGTGTGAGGCAAATTGGTGGCTAATTGCCCTCACCCTTTCAGTTTATATGCAGCTAATATTTAATAGACAGCTCGCCATAAAAATGCAAATAAAATCCCAATAACTAATTTACGTGCACTAATCTTTGGCAGGTTTCTGAATAATTTGTATTGGACCAGTCTACAAATTCTTCACATCTCTTGTACAAGGTCTATAGAACGTAGGTCCAGAAGTAGAGTAACCGCAACCTACAATTAAAAACTGATTTTGTCAAATATCAACAGGACTATTTAAATTCTACACATTGAATTACATTGATAAAAATGCAGTTTATTCATTGTTGTGACAATGCATCTATAAATCAAAAACGATTCTCATAAGTACAAACTGAAAAATGATTCTTAACATACAGTCTCAAGACTGATTTATGGGAAGGATTTCCTTTGCCAAACAATAATGTATGAAAAGGCTGTCCTGTAGAATTAAAGAAAGAATGGCAATCACATCACACAACCACTGCAAACATAAGACAAAGTAAACAAGTAGCATGCAAAAGAATATATATGTTATGAAAGGCTGGCAGCCTTAGGCTTTCCAAAAGTAAAAATGCCTTTTAATGCAGTTTTGCAGGTGGTTAAACAAGACTTCCCATTAAGTAGCAGTTTGAACATCACAGTTTTTACAAATGGAGCCATTAATATATTACCTCTTTTGGCATGCCGGAGTTCATGTTAGGAGCCAAGAAGGCTTAACTTCTATTTAATGAATGGGAGGCTTACTGTATTCCCATCGCTTTAACTGTACTAAATTGTACTTACTTTGCACAGCAGAATTCAACAATAAGCACATCTCAGAGAACCAATGGTAACTTTTCATTTCTTCCACTGTGATTTTTACATGATCCATCTCCTCGCTGACATGCTAATCAAAATGAGATACTGTGCATATTCTGCCTGCTCCCCCTCACATAGCATATTGTACGTGCATGGCAAACAAAACTACTTTCTATCAGGTGAACTTTGTTCTTCAAACATATCAGGTAGGAACCATCTGTCTTCTCAAACTTACTTTTTCCTATAGCCCTTCTGTATCTCACTCTCACAGTAATTATCCTTTAAATAGTAATGTTTTCCCACCCCTCTAATATTTACTTACCGAAGGTGTGTGCTGAGAAAAGCTACCAAGACATCAGGACTTAAGTTCCACCACATGGGAGACCGAGAGACCAAAGGCTCACACTATGCTACCAGATCAGCCATGCAGAGCAGGTACACGTCTAAAACCTGCTTGACAAGCCTTTAAGCCCGCCTTGGTCTGCTGTCACTCATAACTGCACAAACAAACAATGTACCTAAAATTGTTCTTCATTACATCCTTTGCTTTTATTAATATTTTTAGAAAACACGGACTATAGTATCAGATTAGCCAGGGGATAATTGAGTATCTTACATTTTTCCCATTAGAATCTTTTGCAAACATACACACACACACACACACACACACACACACACACACACACACACACACACACACACACACACACACACACACACACACACACACACACACACACACACACACACACACACACGCACAGGCGTGTTTTCTTTATCCTGCTGATATCTTAAAGCAACACTACAAGGGAATTGCTGCCAGATCCATCTCAAACAGACGGCAGGCACTATGCAACACATATACAGACATAACACTTTTAACCAGAGTCAGAATAAATTTAAAAAAAATCTGTGTATCCAATGGGGATTTTGTTTATGTTTCTTGCTTTAATAGAATCTCTCCTTCTCTCTCTCTCCCTCTCCCTCTCCCTCCGCACTCCTTTACTGATCCTTATCCTGCCATCTTGCATGCATCTTCACTTAATCTAATGGTTGATGTGGCATTCTCATAAAGTTTCTTTATAATATTAATGTACGCTTCAACATTTTGTTTTCTTAATTCATCTAGGACCGCAGAGGGGTAGACAGAATCAAATGCTTTCTCGTCATCTACGAATCCTAATGAGTGGTAGATTATATTAATTACTTCAGGAAATAACTTCTTGTACGACTTAGATGTGGTCCATTGTGCTGTACCCACTGCAAAATCCCACTTGTTCTCTACGCTGGGCAGTGATTGAAAGTAGACCGATTGGTCTATAGATTGGTCTATAGATCTTGAGGTCTTTTTCTCCTTTCTTTGGGATGCGGATAACTACCGTATGACATTACTCCATAGCTCTGGAATTTCTGTTCTTCAAGCAGTATGTTATCTTTTGCAAGGATTTCTCCATTTCTTCTTCAGCTTCGTTCAAAATTTCAGTTGTAATTCCATCTTACCCAGGATCCTTCCCATTCTTCATGGATTTTATTGCTTTTGCCACTTCTTCTGGAAGGATGAAGGATACATCATAGGAGGTTTCTTCTCACGTGTCCTCTGCTGGATTATGCCGTGTTATCGGTGTTCCTGCATAATTTCACGTAGAAGTCCTCAAGTCTCTTTATAAGTGCATGGTCCTTTATTGTTGATCAATTATCTTGTTTGAGTGCAAGGATTTGCTTCTTTCCAACCATAAATCGCTGCTTTGTCTTCTTTAAGCTTTTGTTATCTTCAATAGCCTTCCTCACCATATCAGTTACATTTTCTTACATCTTCAGTTATACGTTTGCGGTTTGCCTTGCACAGCTCTGCGTATTCAATTCTTATTCTTGCTTTTTGGGATGGATTCATTTCTTGTCTTCTCTGCATTCATTATTTTGTCTCATCAGATATTTTCTTATCCTGTTTTTTGTTAGCGATTCCTTACGTTTTCTGCACTTTTCAATCTTCAAAAGTTTCTCATACTTGTTAGCTAAAAGTCTCCATGCTTTTTGAGCAAACTGAAGCGATTATTCAGTTCTAGTTGAAATTCTCTGATATTACTCTTGAGGTTATTGATGTTGATTGTTTTTGTCTTTTTAAATCAGTTTTCTTCTTTCAAGCTTCGCATTCAGATGTAAATCAGTGATCACTCCTTGTGTCAAAACTGTTAAGGACAGTGCAGTTTTCAATCACGTGTTTCTTTTTAGGATATAGTCAATGACATATCTGACTCCATTCCATATCCATTTTCTATTTGGATTGTTCTTGAAGAATGATTTTAAAGACAGCTTTTGTTTAGCCTCTGGCGTTTTTAATATTTGGGGCTTGAGGACTTACTTGTCATGCCGGCTTCATTTGTATGTTGGCAGTACCTTTCCCACTTTAGCCGTGGTATATTGCTGAAGCTTTCATAGTATGGTTAAACCTACCACATAAGTGCCTATTAATAAATATATATATATACAGTGTTCGACAATTATATACATTTACTCGCCCGGGGCGGGTGGATTTAACCCCCGGGCGAGTAAATATTGGCCCAAGCAGCACACATGTGTTTTTTAAATTTCCCGCGCTCGCGCTGCTGCTTTTCCCGCGCTCGCGCTGGAGAAAAAAAAAAAAGCCGGAGGCGGGTTCATGTTGTTGGGGGAGATTACCCCGCCTCCGGCTCTCTGAGCAGTGGCCTCCCTCCTCAGCGCTTCCACTCCTCCCCCTTCTGGCAGCCAGCCCCTTCCACGCCTGTCTGCCTCAAGCCCCTGCAGGGCCATCTGTCGCCCCCCCCCCTCCCTCCCATCGGGCCATCTGTCACCCCACCCTCCCACCCATCGGGCCATCCTCCCCCCCCTCCCATCGGGCCATCCGCCCCCCCCTCCCATCGGGCCATCCGCCCCCCCTCCCTTTGGGCCATCCGCCCCCCCCTCCCATCAGGCCATCCGCCCCCCCTCGTAACGGGCCATCCGCCCCCCCCCCTCCCATCGGGCAATCCATCAGCCCTGCTCTTCTCCTGCTCTGATGGCCAGCTCAGATGTTAGCAGGGGAAATCCCCTAACCGGAGCTACTCCCTGCTCTGAGCAGGGGAAATCCCCTAACCGGAGCTACTCCCTGCTCTAAGCAGGGGAAATCCCCTAACCGGAGCTACTCCCTGCTCTAAGCCTGCTATACGCAGGGGAAATTCCTCACCCAGTGCTGCCCCCGCTGCCATGTGCGACCCCTCCTGCCATGTGGGGGGCCCACTGCCGTGCAGGTGAGTGTTTGTGTGTGTGTGTGTGTGTGTGTGTGTTTGTCTGAGTGAGAGTGAGTGTCTGTGTGTCTGTGAGTGTCACCCTCTCTCTCCCTCTCCCTGTGTCACCCTCTCCCTCTCCCTGTGTCACCCTCCCTCTCCCTGTGTCACCCTCTCCCTGTGTCACCCTCTCCCTGTGTCACCCTCTCCCTGTGTCACCCTCTACCTGTGTCACCCTCCCTCTCCTTGTGTCACCCTCCCTCTCCCTGTGTCACCCTCCCTCTCCCTGTGTCACCCTCCCTCTCCCTGTGTCACCCTCCCTCTCCCTGTTTCACCCACCCTCTCCCTTTCCCTGTGTCACCCTTTCCCTGTGTCACCCTCTCCCTGTGTCACCCTCTCCGTGTCACCCTCTCCATGTGTGTCACCCTCTCCCTGTGTCACCCTCTCCCTGTGTCACCCCCTCCCTCTCCCTGTGTCACCCTCCCTCTCCCTATGTCACTCTCCCTCTCCCTGTGTCACCCTGTCCCGCTCCCTGTCACCCTCCCTCTCCGTGTCACCCTCTCCCTGTGTGACCCACCCTCTCTGTCTCCCTGTGTCACCCTCTCCCTGTGTCGCCCTCTCCCTGTGTCGCCCTCTCCGTGTCGCCCTCTCCATGTGTCGCCCTCTCCATGTGTCGCCCTCTCCCTCTCTCTGTCACCCTCTCCCTCTTTCTGTCACCCTCTCCCTCTTTCTGTCACCCTCTCCGTGTCACCCTCTCCGTGTCACCCTCTCCCTGTGTCACCCTCCCTCTTCCTGTGTCACCCTCCCTCTCCCTGTGTCACCCTCCCCCTCTCCCTGTGTCACCCTCCCTCTCCCTGTGTCACCCTCCATCTCCCTGTGTCACCCTCCCTCTCCCTGTGTCACCCTCTCCCTCTCCCTGTCACCCTCCCTCTCCCTGTCACCCTCCCTCTCCCTGTCACCCTCCCTCTCCCTGTCACCCACCCTCTCCCTGTGTCACCCACCCTCTCCCTGTGTCACCCACCCTCTCCCTGTGTCACCCACCCTCTCCCTGTGTCACCCTCCCTCTCCCTGTGTCACCCTCCCTCTCCCTGTGTCACCCTCCCTCTCCCTGTGTCACCCTCCCTCTCCCTGTGTCACCCTCCCTCTCCCTGTGTCACCCTCCCTCTCCCTGTGTCACCCTCCCTCTCCCTGTGTCACCCTTTCCCTGTGTCACCCTTTCCCTGTGTCACCCTTTCCCTGTGTCACCCTTTCCCTGTGTCACCCTTTCCCTGTGTCACCCTCCCCCTCTCACTGTGTCACCCTCCCCCTCTCACTGTGTCACCCTCCCTCTCCCTGCGTCACCCTCCCTCTCCCTGCGTCACCCTCTCCCTGCGTCACCCTCTCCCTGCGTCACCCTCTCCCTGCGTCACCCTCTCCCTGTGTCACCCTCCCTCTGTGTCACCCTCCCTCTCCCTCTGTGTCACCCTCTCCCTGTGTCACCCTCTCCCTGTGTCACCCTCCCTCTCCCTGTGTCACCCTCCCTCTCCCTGTGTCACCCTCCCTCTCCCTGTGTCACCCTCCCTCTCCCTGTGTCACCCTACCTCTCCCTGTGTCACCCTCCCTCTCCCTGTGTCACCCTCCCTCTCCCTGTGTCACCCTCTCCCTCTCACCCTCTCCCTCTCACCCTCTCCCTGTGTCACCCTCTCCGTCTCCCTGTGTCACCCTCTCCCTCTCTCTGTCACCCTCTCCCTCTCTCTGTCACCCTCTCCCTCTCTCTGTCACCCTCTCCCTCTCTCTGTCACCCTCTCCCTCTATCTGTCACCCTCTCCGTCACCCTCTCCCTCTCTCTGTCACCCTCTCCCTCTCTCTGTCTCCCTCTCCCTCCTCTGTCTCCCTCTCCCTCTCTGTCTCACTCTCTTCTTCGCTCTCTCTGTCGCACTCTCTCTTTGTCTCTCATTCTCTCAGTGTGTGTGTCTCTCATTCTCTCTCTCTCTGTGTGTCTCTCTTTCTCTCTCTTTCTCTGTGTGTCTCTCTTTCTCTCTCTTTCTCTGTGTGTCTCTCTTTCTCTCTGTGTGTGTGTGTGGGTGTGCCGCTCTCTGTGTGTCTGTCTGTCTGTCTCTCTCTGTCTGTCTCTCTCTGTCTGTCTCTCTCTGTCTGTGAAGCGCCGACGTCCAGACACTGGTTAAGGGGTTCAGGAAACTAGTCATTCACATCTGGCTTTTATTTCTAGATCCGACATTGACACACACACACACACACACACACACACACGTCTAATTGTAGTATAATGTAATACAATAAATACATTTATGTCAAAAATGAATGTTGTTCTGACTAGGAATTTATTAAATGTATTTTATTTATATATTTTATTTTAAAGCGGGGTTGGGGGCGGGACTAGGGGCGGAGTTGGGGGCGGGACTAGGGGCGGAGTTGGGGGCGGGACTAGGTGGCGAGTAGATTTTTTGGTTGGGCGAGTAGATTTTTGGGTGATTTGTCGAACACTGTATATATATATATATATATATTATATATATATATATATGTGTATATATATGTGTGTGTGTGTGTGTGTGGTCACACCTAAATGAACACCTGTGTTTCCTGTACAAGCCTATTATAATATTAGCTACTGGCGTTCTCATTTCATGATTGCCCAAGTACTTGTGGACACTCCCTAGTTGCTACATTAGTGAGACATTGAGTAAATAACTAAAACCGAAATTACTTTCAGCTAGTCAGAGATTTTTCATGTGATGTCATTATTTGGAAGCTGTACTTGCAAGAATCATTTCCACAAGGGACAATAATGATACAGGCAGCTTAGAAGGTAGGGCCCGCAGCAATTGAGTATGTGATCATTATGACAAGGCCATCCCTGCCCCCTAAAAGATGGAGCCATGGCTTGCAGTCCACCCAAATGAAGAAGCGGCAGACACCATTTTTTTTACAGGCTAGTTTAAATAACATTCTAATAGCAAGCAAAGGATTATTTCAGTGTGTCATTTAATAAACCTGCCTTCTGGCTTTTCACCAAAAGTGTTGTCAATGATTTTTGATAGAAGGGGTCGTTAAGGGACGTGGCTGGTCATGCCTACAATCTAGAGCACTTTACAACTACAACATGCCAACAACCGGTTAGCAGCCATAACTAGGAGGGCAATATTTCTTATGTTAAGAGCCTGACTGGAACAGAAAGGAATGTTAACATTATATAATAATAGCTGGTCAAACCGAGCATGAACATGCAGTCAGGGTTGTGGACAAATTTATAATCATAACTATTAGATTAAATGCAAAGTAGTATTACTCAGTGACATAGCCCAAAACTGCAAAGGTGAACTCAAAGAAATATTTATCACACTATGAGACATCATAGTCTTATTGTGTGATAAATGTATTGCCTGTCTGTTTGTTGATACACTGATGACATGTTTGTGTTTACTTTTTCATATACTCTGGACATCGGTTTGGGCTGGACTATATGGAGGAAGCGTCGGAATCACCCACTCCTTGTACACAGAAGGCTAGAAAATGAAGGCACATTTATCCTGGTCTCTGGTGACATCATGCAGTTAAACAACCATCTCTGGACTGTGGGAGTACTTTACCCAAGCTACTCATTGGACCAATACGTTCAGCCTATAGGAAATCAGCATGATGTCATTAAGCCATGCCCCTTAAAATCGCCGAACGAATAGTGGATTGTATCTACACTCACCCTGGCATTGAATGACGTCACGATGCAGTGCGTCTGCTACTCGCACCAGAGGAGATCCCCCCTATCACTCCGTTTAGCCTACTAGCAGTGTACTAAATGGAACTTAGCCACGCCCCCTGGCGTGCACACACGCCAGACCTTTGATTTAAATATCCAGCCGTTAGAAGTGAACATTCAGCAGACGCATACCAGCTGACGCCATCACCCTCGTTACATCCAAGCGTGAGCAGATTACTTTACTGTGTGCAGTTATTGTTGATTACTGATCATTCTGCTACCTTGCCTAGAATTTACATTCCACATATGTCAGTCTGACTGCTTCCATTTATTCATATCTGTAGGCTTGGGATTAGTCACGTAGCCAGTTTGCTGCTTGTGTCTGTGTTTATCTGGGTGTGTTTGGAGGTTAGGGTGAGGGAAGTACCTATGGTCGTGTAGATCATAGGGAACGAGCCAGAAGAAGGGGTTCTCCCCGAAACGTTGCCCCCCTCTACTTACCTTTTTACATTGTTTTTTCCTTTTTTTCCCCCTTTCCCCTCCTTCCTATTTTTTATGTTCCCTCCACTTGTTTTCCCCATCCCTTTACCTCTATTTACCTTTCCCCCGTAGTTTGCTGTATATATCTAAAGCCAGTCTTGGATTTACTTTTTCATTTTACTACTTCTACTATTGTGTACAATCTATTGTTGGAATCTATTTTGCATAGTAAATTTGTATTAGTAGATTTCTCTGTTTATTCTCTTCTTTGAGTGCTGATAGCATATGTGTTAGTTATTTGGAAGGGTTGAGGGCCCTCCTTGCACCACGTCAGTTTATTTGTATTTCTTGCATTTATAGTGTGCCGTCTACTCCTTATATCCTACAGATAACCTAAAACACAATTTAACAAACATCTAATTTGCTGCCCCATTAAGCAATCAAGAGTTGCTTCTCAGCAGAGATCTTTCAGTTGTTCTTTTAGCCTTAATGGTAATCTAAGCAAGTACAACAAGCCAGTTCTATGAGCGCACGGTAACTCAATATTCTAAATCAACACCATTAAGTGAAAATAAAGGTTTGAAGATATGGAAAACTGACCTGGCAACAAACTAAAACCACTAATCTTGAATCTTGGGGGGGGGGTGAATCTTGGGTGGGAGTTCCCCCCCAACATCCCAGGCGATAGGTTCTCCCCCCCTGTCCCAGGTGCTTGTTTCCCTCCTCCCCCATCTCTGGCGTTGTTCCCCCCCCCCCCCTGTCCCCTGCACGTGCCCTCCCCTCTCCACCCCTCCCCAGCGCTCCCCGCTGAGGGGAGGGGAGAGAGAACGGGGCCTGCGGGTGGTGAGGAGAAGCAGCGTGCACTCCTTCCACTCCCCCTCCTGAATGAAACTGGAGGCTTTCCCCCAAAACGGAGTTTGTACTGTAGATGGCTTTACCCACTGTGCGGACTTACACTTACTGGGTACAACATGCTGTCTGACTTCCTTCCCCCTGGCTGCCAGGAGTTGCTGTGTTACCATTTCTTACCCTTGGCAGCAGCCACCCACCACCCCTCTCTGGGCAGGCTAGGCCCCCAGCTGTCCTTCTCTGTGGGTAAGCTATGCTCAGCTGAACGGAACCTTCTCTCCTCTTTCACTCTTTGAGCTGCCCAGTTTCTGTCTCCCAGCAGGTCACCACTGCTGGAATGCATTGCTTCCCCCCCCATCCCTGGCGGTGTTTCTCCCCCCCCCTGTCCCCAGCGCGTGTTCCCCACCCTCTCCACCGGTCCCCGCTGAGGGGAGGGGAGAGAGAACGGTGCCCGCGGGTGGTGAGAAGCGTGCGCTCCTTCCACCCCCCCTCCTGAGTGAAACTGGAAGCTTTCCCCCAAAACGGAGCCTGCGATGGAGGAGCCAGCAGAGGCGACAGTCACGTTCCCCCCTTGTTGCCGGGCCGCGGGGTGAGGAGGAGAAGAGTGGCCGGGTGGTTGTGCGTCTTAGTCCCCCCCCCCCACTGCGAAGCTGTGTCGGCGGCTGGTGAGAGTGTGTGGCAGTTGGGTATCTGAGGTCATAGAACCACGCAGGCCAATGAGAGGTGTGCGGGGGCGGGGCCGGGCCAATCAGATTGGCCAGAGGCTGAGTGACAGACCAACGGACCAATCAGATTGCCCAGAAGCACAGCAAACAAACAACGTTTTCAGTTTTATATATTGCCACAAAAAGGGAGGCACAGCATATGCAAAGGCAGCAGAACCAGAACCTGGCTTTCCTGGTAGTTGTAACACAAGTTTTACTTGTGGGAACACATGTGGATAAGCAAACAAGGATCTGTCCACATCATGCTGATCATGTTAGGAGAAGAAGGAGATATCCACCCTAACTTAACTCCATTTGTATTTACAGGAGTGGAACCAGGGGTTCCCCAGCTGAATAACACTATTTGCAGCTTCTGGGACCCTGCAGTTTGAGATACTTTCTTGTTAATTTACAACTATTATTTCCTGGATTTTACAGGGGATTTAAATGGCCATCCAGACATTAAGACTTCGGCTGTTTCCTACTTTAAAACAGGTCAGTAACCAACTTATGCCGTCAACTTATTATTTAAAATATTTTTATCAATAAATAATGTAATCATTAACAGCCTCATGTTGATAGCGGAGGCAGAAGCCACAGTCTTAATCATCTCATCACTCCATATTGTGTACTTCCTTGCCCTTTGTTGTAAAAGGGCAAGGAATTCTTGATCCATTTTTTCAACAGGGGATCCTAGGAACCCATGGGCTCCCCAGGTATCCGTAAAGGGTTTACTGCAATTATCAGGTAATTTGAAAATTGTACCAAATACAGAAGAATTTACAACATCTGATCTCAGACACGCTATTAGAGAGGGTCGGGATCCTTACAATGCATTTGATAACATACGCGCTATTAGAGAGGGTTGAAGTTCCTTACAATGCATCTGATCCCAGACACACTATTATAGAGGGTTGGAGTTCAACAGAATTTCACATAGGGTTCCTTAACCAAAGAAAGGTTGGAAACCAGTCTCGTGTGATGCAAAACAATGCCTGGGGATTCTAACATACACATTTCTGTCATTTAGTGCAAGGTTCTCCTTTGCTGCCCAGGTTAACCAACATCGGATTTATCAATGATTAGACAGATCAATAAAAATCCAGACTGCACGGTTACCCTGTTGCTAGGCAGCATGCGATTACACAGCATATAGTAACTTGATGGTATTCCTAGAGAGTACCAGACCATATTATCCTAAATAGTATCCAAAAAAGGAGCTGAAGAATAAGCGTAAATTATTTGCTAGACAATCTTCTCCCATTGTATGTGATTGAACTGATATTACTATATTGTAAAAAGTCTAGAGAAGAATATATTTGCCACATTATACTAAACATATAGTCCGCCAAAAATATTTTATTTGACAAAAGATAGAAATTCTGTCATTATCTTGCCAGTTCGTATTAATATACATGAAACTAAGCACCTGCACACCTAGGGCTCATTCACATTAACTAGATTAGAAGCAGTTTTTACACAGACATTAAAAGAAAGATTCAAGAGGGAAAAATAGAATACTGTATACGATCAATGCCAGATGGGCCTTTATCCCACTGCAGAGCAATGGGGTTTATACTGTATAACATGTCACATCTTTAAAATATGTGCATTACAAAATACCGGGAGGAGGTGAGTGGGGGAGGGGGGAGGGAGGAGGGGAGTGAGGGGGGGGGGGGAGAGGTTACTGATGCTTCATTAAACTAAAATGAGGTAATCAAGGAGAGCCAGCTCACCGGAACATGCTTGATGCGAGTTCTTCCTCCAGCCTCTCCGGGGTAGTGAGCGAAGCATTGTGGCTGATGCATTGTGAAAGATCTGAGCGACCCTTGTTGAGAACCTGCTATGACCCTCTTGCCGTTCTCTCAAAAATCCGTGCAACGACATAAGTGAGCCTTGTATTATATTCTCATGCTATTGTATACCAAAACAATGATTTGAGATAGAGAGAGAGAGATTTAGCAATGTCCCTATAGAAAATGGAGAGTTTATGATCTTAGAAGCTTTAAAACCAAACAATTTTTACTGGGGTGATTACTGGGATAAACAGATGTACTGTTTTTTTTTGCCAAAGATACGAGTCATAGATAAAGTGAGAAATTTCACATCCATTTGTAGCATTCAATGAATGTAGCTGCTAAACAAAAATGTATTACATTGATTTTCAATCTGCCATCCAAAAACAACCAGCAAAGGAAAAATCTTCAGAGTGACTTTGCTGCCAGTTTATGCTGGAAACAATCCAAATCAACAAATCCTATTGGTGCATAAGAAAATCTGCTTCACCGTGTTGTAATCAATCTCTCAGGTCCCATTAAGTTTGAATAGTTTGGTATTTCTTCCTCCTTGGTGCACTATAGATGCTCTGTAGTTCCAAGGTGACCCCTTTTGTTTTCAAAGCAGTATAATATATGGATGTCCTTACTGAAGACAGAGCATATAGACATCACTCAGACAGACGGTAACCTAATGCTTATTACGCTTCCCATCAGGTCTCTGAAATCGCACTCATCTTCGGTCACTAGAGGTCACGCACTAAGCTGATGCCAGAAAGAAAAAAAATGCCAAGAAAGGATCAATATGGAGGAAAACCCGAATGCACGGAGAGCATTTCTTTCTAGGAGAAGCAGATGGTCTTGTTTACCTCGCTGTAGCTATAAAGTAAAAAGCGGTTGAAGTCCAAGCTGTATTTAGCAAAATCGTAAGACTCTGTGAGGAGGGGAAGAATAGAAAAGTCTTGCAAAGAAAGTTTCCAAGGAACTTAAAAAAAAAAAACAACTACCGTACGCCTGAAAGGAAGGGAGGGAAATGAACTTGTGCTTTCTTAAACATCAGTGCCGGAGCTGGTGCTGCGGCTGGGTTTGTTTGAGGAAAGAAGACAAAGGGGAAACAAAGGAACATTTCTGATTTACTTGGCAACAAGTACAATTTCCACTCTTGTGTTCGGCAATGTCATGCAATGAGGGGTCTGCTGAAAATCATTGTGCAACCATACACATCCACTGTGCCCAGGGGCAAGGGTAACCTGGTACAACCTGGCTGTGTGAACGAACCGGTTAATTTACATGACATTTATCCACTGAGAACACCCACCTAATCCCTAAAGAGCCTATTACAAATTGACACTCCATTTCCTAGGTGACCGTGTTACAGGAATAGACCTGTTATTCACATTAGTGAGTGTGAACAAGGAGCGAGCCGTACGCTTCCACAACAAGCCAACTTACACAATGTTTGTTGTGGAGATAAAAAAGGAGATCCGTCCAAACAGATATACATTTTTTAATTGTGATCTAAAAAGAGTGAGACATTACACTATTTACTGCACATTTCTTTGATTCCACACTTTAGTTCACTATAGGTTTTTTTTGTTTTCTTGATGTAAGCTGCTGACAACTCAGTACATGCTACAAAGACGGCTGTCTGCCCAAAAATTTAGTTAAATTCTTTTTTAATGTAGACAAAATGTAGCTAAAATAAAAATACTAACTTTTATTCAGATGTTTCTGGTGACCCAAAAGGCCTATAAACAAAGCCACATTCCCCAGCATTGCTGAAATGACTGCTGAGAAAAGCAGACAGGCTATGCGATTTTTAAACATTCATATTCTAATGGTAGGCTTCTGCAATAGATTTAAGTTGAAAAGAAATCAAACGTCCTCAGCGTACCATGACTAATTAGTTAAATTAGCAGGTTCTATTACAATATGTATGTAGTGGTTTGGTAGTGAAGAGGATAATTTGACCTCAATGTACAATTGTGAACAAAAACACAGAAGTAATTTGATATTAAAAATAGACCACTTTTTTAAAATCTACATTACAGTGATATTAGCAGTGAAGGGGTGAAGACCCCACACTGGGTTAAGCAGCATCCATTTATGTTTGTATCAAGTATCACATTTTTTCTAATTTATTATACTTGTATATATAATTTTTGAGCGCCACGTTTTGATATATTTGCTTTTCAGTGATATTAGCAGCCCTGATGGCCCCATCCCATAATACATTGTGATATATTAAAAATACCACCAAAATGTTTTATAAGTGTAGCCCTGGTAAGAAATTGGGCTATATGTCTTTCCTCCTACTGGTGTAAGTCCTGCTAAGGGCAGGCTGCCAGTAGTTATCATGGGTTTCCCCCGCTTCAAGCCCTGCCCTGAGTGGTGGAGGTAGGCCACCTGACTCTGTGTCTAAGGCAAGAGACATAGGGGAGGCGCCTGCCAAAGTCAAAGGGCAGTGCACAGTCAATTTAGTGGTGTTGAGTGAGGAGTGTGTCAGTTCAGCGTGCAGAGTTGGAGAGTTATGTATTACATTTGGAGGAGCTCAGGCAGGCCCTGAGTAGAGCTTATAGATCTGTGGTGGACCAGTGCCCCTCACCCTGCTTAGGGGGTGAGGGAAGAGCTAGCCCCACCATGAGTGTCTGTGACTTGGGGTGGTGGCAGGGGAACAGAGAGTCCCAGACAGCCCATCCTGAAGGGGTACAGTCTGGAGAGAGAAGACCTGCTGTACCTGATTACTGCTGTGTGCTGCTGCGGACAATAAAGAGCTGCTGCTACTTGTTTTATAAGAGACTGTGTGAGACTGAAATCTCTCGCCCCAGACCGGGGTTCTCTGGAAGGATTTCACCCTACCCTGATAGGGCTTGCCAGAGATGGAGGCGTTGCACCACTAGAACGAGATGAAGGCATTCACCCCAGAAGCCTGTCCCTGTTGTCCCCATACCATCGCAGGAGACTCAGGCCCTCCTGTTCCACACAGGTATGCACCAGCAAGAGACATGTAGCCAGACGTTAGCACACCCTAGGGGGCCCGATCTGCGACCGGGGGGGGGGGGGGGGGTTCTGAGGGTTACATAGGCAACATTTAAAATGTTTTTTTTTTTTTTTTTTTTTTAAATAGTGTCTTTCAACATTGGCATGTACTGTACGTTGTACTATTACCTCTTTTCTACAATGCTCTGGCTAACCCAGGCACAATTAATATGGGCTACATGGCCAAGGACTTGCACTTTATTACAAATCCAATATACGTTGGCCAAGCGACTGTATCTTTTAACTCTAGTCATTTCAAGTACTGTACATAAGGTGCTTAAGAAAAATAAGTTAACGCCATCTTCTACTGTGCTAATGGCAGAGTCTGCATGTGTTTTGTAGAAAGGCCAAATTTCAAGCCACTTTTTACTTCTTTATGATTTAATGGATGCCTGTACGGGCTACTACATTTTTTCCAGAAGGCAGTGAGAATCTTATGTACAGTACGAATCACGGTTACCCTGAGCAAAAAACATACACGTCTATTCACAATGGCAAAACAAACGCATGCAAATTTCAGTATGCTGCTTTATAACGTGCCATTCCAATATACCAATGTATAAGAGGGGGCCCCTCATGTTCACCACACTCCCTAATAATCCACTAGCTGCCACAGAAGGCTGCAAACCATATATTTCCTACTATATACTGTACAGCGTAATAGTAAATGGCGAGACAGTTGATCATGTTGGCCCTTTTAGCAGCATTAGCTTTTACATGCACTATGTATGAAATGCAACATTTACTTTATTTCCTATTGAATGTACGTACACGTTGTGCGTTTGCACTACCCATAAATAGCATGTTTAGAATTATTTCCTATTAGCACTCACACACGCTACAAGGAAACAGCAAACGCACAAGTTCATGTTGTTTGGCACTTCTTGAACAAACTGCATTAAACGTTCTGCACACGTTAGGTTTAGTAAATAGAGCTTTTAATACAGAAATATATATGTACATACTCGGTAAAGTGATAAAGGGGTCTTTGAGAAATTTAGACCATATATTGAATATACAAAGACTCGATAGAGCACAACGTTTCGGGGTGTTATCCCTTCCACAGGGGAAATGAAACTAGCAGTGTGAGCAAATATCTTTATATAATCAACCACATCACAAATCAAATCTGCCTTATGCAAATTAGATTATGTGATTGGCACCTCTCTTAAAGTAGTATAATCAATATTGTAAGCAAACAGTGTCATTTTCTATATAATTGTGGGATTACTTTTTTTTATATATATAATACAGCTTAACCCCGTTATAGCGCAGTCCTCGGGGGCCACCCGCGACACCGCGTTATAAACAGGGTCGCAGAAAAAAATGGCCGCCGATTTTTTTTTTTTGTGGTGGTACCGTGTCTACCGGAGGGGGAAAGCGGAGAACTCTCCCAGTGTTCCCAGACCCGGTGGGGCAGTGGCAACAGCACACAGCACTTACCCGGCATCTGGCAGCTCTTTTCCCTGTCTCTGCTTCTTGCTTCTGCTTCTGTATTGCGAGAGCAAGTTCCCTTAAAGAGACAGTGTGTCTCTGTGTGTGTGTGTGTATGTGTGTGTATGTGTGTGTGTGTGTGTATTTGACTGTGTGAGACTGTATGAGACTGTGTATGTGTGTGTGAGTGTGTCAGTGTGTGTGTTAATGTCAGTGTGCTGAGTGTGTGCAGTGTGCTGTGAGTGTGTGCAATGTGCTGTGAGTGTGTGCAGTGTGCTGTGAGTGTGTGCAGTGTGCTGTGAGTGTGTGCAGTGTGCTGTGAGTGTGTGCAGTGTGCTGTGAGTGTGTGCAGTGTGCTGTGAGTGTGTGCAGTGTGCTGTGAGTGTGAGCAGTGAGTGTATGCAGTGTGAAGTGAGTGTGTGCAGTGTGTGTGCAAAAAAAAACTTTTTTAAATTCGGGGTCCATGCTAAAACCGCGTTATAGCGGATCGCGCTATAACGGGTTGAGCTGTACAAATATACAATAAGAATATAAAGTGAATGAGTGATTAATACATTTATAGATACATACAGAACAGTAAAATACCATATCTCTAAATCTTACATTTTCAAAGTACCTTTAGGTGAAATATATAGGATATGTAGTAGATCTATAAAGAATCTACACGGATCTCAGCTTCTCTATTATTCAATAATTCCCTAGAGAATCCAAGATCCTAACACACCTATTATACATCTCCTACATACCCCATATATTTCACCTAAATGTTTTTTTTGATAATGTAAGCTTTAGAGATCAAGGACTGTATCACTTAACCAAGTGCATATAGTGTATCTATTTCTGAATGAAAAACTTTATGCAGTTTATGCACTGTTCATGGGAGATCCCGTCATACAGATACTTAGCACCGTGAACAATACCTTTGAAAATCTTTCTACTTCAAAAGAAAACATAACGGGGCAGGATATGGATATCATTTTCTCTACTTTGTGAATAGAGCAACCTACAGAAATAGCACAAGTAAAATATTACTTGTTATAATTATTTAGAATGGACATGCAGCTTTACTTAATTGTGTATGATATCAAGATATGAACATGTGTAAGTAAGACCACAGCTGCATGACTCAATTACTTCTGCTACGCCTGGGATGAATCAGAAATTGCTCCTGGCTTGATTAAAACATCAGAGACAATATCTTAGAAACTAACGGTGCTGATAATTTGACTCTTCGTTAGGAAAATGGGATGGCTCACAGATGAAGTAGCTGTTTGCATATAAATGTCTCTGTCATAGTAAAGATGTGTTTTTGTGGTGGTTAATTCAGGCCTAATTATCTCATCCATGATGGTCAATGCAAAAGAAGTCCTAGTAATTGTGCCATTAGGATAGTGCAATTTAAAATGCTGATGAATCAACTATATGCATTTAAAACAAGTCCACTCTGATATTGTCTAGGAAAGTAACTTCACAAGTGACCTACAAGACCTTCTATGTCAGATCTTCAAAGGATCTTGCAGAACAGGTTGCCTTGTACTCTTCCATAATACGGTTTAGGCAATACAATCAATCCACAGCTTTAAAGATGGATTTGTTCTACGCTTCTCTGTAGTTTTAGTTATCGCCATTTATTTTCTCCTCATAAATCCTTTATGTATGTCTTTATTTATATAGCGCCATTAATGTACATAGTGCTTCACCGTAGTAATACCCGTGACAATCATATAAATAACAAATAATACAAATAACAGATCATGGGAGTAAGTGCTTCAGACATAAGTAACATTTCCGAAGAGGATTCCCTGCTCCGGTGAGCTTACAATCTAATTGGTAGGTAGTAAAATACGTACAGAGACAGTAGGAGGGTGTTCTGGTAAGTGCGTCTGCAGGGAACCAAGGTTAATGTACAGTATCATTTGTATAGTATTAGCCACAGTGCTACGCATATGCTTCTTTAAGAAAGCGGGTCTTAAAGGTGGATAGAGAGGGTGCTAGTCGGATATTGAGGGGAAGGGCATTCCAGTGAGAAAGGTTTAAGGTGAGAGAGGGCTTTAGATACAAAGTGGGTAGGAAGAAGGCTTCCTTGAGCAGAATGCAAGAGTCGGGATGGTGCATAGCGAGAAATTAGGGCTGAGATGTAGGGAGGGGCAGAAGAGTGTAAAGCTTTAAAAGTGAGGAGAAGAATTGAGTGCAAGATGCAGGGTTTGATTTGAAGCCAGGAGAGTGATTTCAGCAGGGGAGATGACAAGACAGATTTAGGAAAGAGTAGAGTGATTCTGGCAGCAGTGTCTAAGATAGATTGTAGGGGAGACAAGCGAGAGGCAGGAAGGTCGGAAAGCAGGAAGTTACAGTAATCGAGATGGGAGTGAATGAGGGCCTGAGTCAGAGTTTTAGCAGTCGAGCAACAGAGAAAAGGGCGTATCTTTGTAATATTGCGGAGGAAAAAGCAACAGGTTTTAGATACGTTTTGAATGTGAGAGGAGAATGTGAGAGAGGAGTCGAGTGTGTCCCCTAGGCAGCGTGCTTGGACTACTGGGTGAATGACAGTATTTCCAACAGTAATGTGGAAGGAGGTAGTAGGGCCAGGTTTTGGAGGTAGTAGGAGGAGCTCTGTTTTTGCCATGCTAATTTTAAGTCGGCAGAGAGCCATCCAGGATGATATCGCAGAGAGACATTCAGAAACTTTGGTCTGTACACCAGGTGTAAGGTCAGGGGTTGAAAAGTAAATTTATGTGTTGTCAGCATAGAGGTGATATTAAAACCAAGAGATGTGATTAGGTCACCTAGAGAAGGTGTGTACATAGAAAAGAGAACAGGTAAAATGCAGCAGAGAGGTCGAGTAATATGAGCAGAATGTAATTACCTCTGTCTTTGACAGCATGGAGGTCATTAGTTATTTTAGTGAGGGCTGATTCAGTCGAGTGAGCAGTGCAAAAGCCAGATTGTAGAGGGTCTAGGAGAGAATAGGTGTTGAGAAAGTGGAGCAAGCGAGACAATACAAGATGTTCAAAGAGTTTAGAAACAAAGGCAGGAGGGAGACAGGTTGATAGTTAGTGTAAGGATCCGTGATCCTTGGCGCGATCGGCGCACTCCTCGCTTACCCCAACCCGCAACTGGGTGTTCCGCTTCTCCTGACTCCTGCAGCACATCTCGCCTGCTGGCGAATATCAGCATTCCATCTAGGGGCGCACGCGGACCACACTGTGCCCACTAAATGCCGTCCATGCTGGCCCCGCCTCCAGATTACGCTCATGCGGTGACGCCACAATCACGCAGCGCGCACCCATTATGCGCGGCACTCGCACACATGCGCAGAACCTTCCTTGCTCCTCTGCCTATACTACGCCTGTTGCTGATTCCTCTGCCTAAGTATTCACCTGTGCTGTTTCAAGCAGCCAACCACAGTCCAGTTTACTCAGGAGTGTGCATCCTCCTGATTGGAAACTCCCTTCATATGCTCAGCTGCCACACTGGCAATTTGGCTGAGCATAAACGTTCCTGCTAGTGTTCACTGATGTCTTGCCTCCAGAGTCTTGTCCTGCTCCTTGTTCCTGACCTTGGCTACTCTTCCGGACTCCGTTCTTCTTTTCGCCTGAACTCGGCTTCGTACGACCATCCGCACCTCTCCCTTACTGACCTCGCAAAGTACCACGACGATCCGCCTCTCTCCAATCCAGATCACGGCTAAGTACCTCCTACGATCCGCTACTCTCCAACACCGACCTCGGCAAGTATTACTGACCATCCAGAGCTCTCCTACCCCGACACGGCTACCTCGACCAATCTACACTCCAGACACGCCCACGCGGCTGTGGGTTGGTGTTATATCAAATCCCTACCTCGGCCTCGTGGTCACGCCTTGCTTGTGGTGAGCACTTTATTACAGTTACAAAGACAGGTAGGGTCCAGCTTGCCGTTTTTGAGTAATGGTATAACTGTTGCATGTTTGAAGGAGGAGGGAAAGGTACCATAGTAGAGGGAGGAGTTAAAAATGTGTGTGAGCGTAGGGATTATAGTAGGAGCAAGAGGTTTTAGAAGATGGGAGGGAATGGTGTCAAGAGAGAAAGTGGTAGAGGGAGAAGAGGAGATCAACAGCGACAGATCCTCCTCTGAGACAGCAGAAAAAGAGTCAAAGAAGGCAGGAGGAGAGTTAGGAAGCGTGTAGGATTGGAGGAGGAAACAGAGGGGATGTTCTGACGTATGGATTCCACCATTTTCTTAAAATAGTCAGCAAAGTCCTGAGGTAAGATGGAGGAAGAAGAAGAGGCAGCTGAGGGTGGTTTGAGTAGAGAGTCAAAGACAGAGAAGAGTTGGCGAGGGTTAGCCTTGTGCGTGTTGATTAGTGAAGAAAAATAGGTTTGTTTAGCCTGAGAGACGGCAGAGTTGAAACAGGCTAGCATAAATTTGTAGTGAAGGAAGTCTGCGAGTGTAATTTTTCCTCCAGCGGTGTTCAGAGGAACGACTGCAGGAACGCAGCATGCACTTGTGGGGATTTAGTTAGGGTCTGGGTTAGAAGGGCGAGGGTGGCAGAGAGAAAGCTGGGCATGTAGATCAGGAGAGTAGGATAAGGCAGAGTTGTAGTTTCTAACCAAGTTGTCAGGGTCTGTAGCAGAACTGAGAGAGGAGAGGGGGATAAAAGGCTGGTAGGTTAATAGAGCGCAGATTTCTGCAGAAACAAGGGGGAGATGGAGAAGGGGAGAAGCGAGAGACAGAAAATGAGATGGTCAGAGAGAGGAAAGGGGGAAATTGAGAAATCGGAGAGAGAAAAGTTTTTGGTGAAAACCAGGTCTAGGTAGTGGCCATACGTGTGGGTGCTGGCTGCTGTCCACTGTTGAGGGCCAAAAGAAGAGGTTAGAGAGAGAAAGCGGGAAGCCCAAGGGAGAGAGGGGTCATCAATGTGGCAGTTGAAGTCACTAAGGAGAAAAATAGGAGAGTCTGAGTAGAGAAAGAAAGAGAGCCAGGATTCAAAGTGAGAGAGAAAGGCCGAAGGGGGATGAGTAGAGGTAGGTGGACGATAGATGACCGCGACGTGGACAGGGATAGGAGAAAAGATCTGGGCAAAGGAGGGGAAAGTAAGAGAGGGAGGAATAGGAATGGTACGGTAGCGGCAGAGAGAGGAGAGCAGGAGACCCACGCTTCCACCCCTGCCATCAGGGCACAGCGTGTGGGAGAAAGAAAGGCCACCATAAGAGAGGGCAGCTTCCAGAGCAGAGTCAGATTTAGTGAGCCAGGTCTCAGTTATAGCAAATAGAAGCAGGGAGTGAGAGAGAAAGAAGTCATGCACCGAGGAACTTGTTAGAAAGGGAGCAAGCATTCCAAAGGGCACAGGAGAAAGGGAGAGAGGAGGGAGGGTGGCAAGGGTTGGGTATGAGGTTGAGAGGTTGACACCAGAAGGAGTAGAAGTTGCATTGGCAGGCGAGGATGAGAGCATGCAGGAATAAGGCAGGGACCAGGATTGGGAGAGAGATCCCCAGAAGCAAGGAGGAGAAGCATGGGAAAAAAAAGCTGGTTTTCAAGTCTAATGAGTAACTACAAACTAGCATGCCCAACCCAGGCGGTATGAACAGTTGCCTTTTCCTAGACCCTGGTCAGATGTTAGTCGAAGTATAGACGTACTGTAGCAAAAAGGTAGTATGCTCTCTTGTGGGCTAGTTAATACACAATTCAGTAGTATAGCAGATCTTACTGCTCTTCACATGAACATCAATAATATGAGATTCACAGAGGATCTGATACACTGAAATTATCCCCATTGCTCCATGTTTTGGAGTGTTGGGACACAACATGAAGTGGGTTATGAAACCATTACAAGGCAGAAAGCCATATTTTGTAGTGCCCTAATTAAAAAAAAAATATATATATAAATTATATATATATATAATTTTTTTTAATGCTTTTAATTTTGTATCAAATGACAATAAGATAATCAATTCCTGGTTCTTTGCATGTGTTATTAAACAAAAGATATCAGATGTAAATGTAAGTGTTGGGTATTTTAAGGTATTTCAGTGTGTAGCAAATGTATATTCTGAGCAAACAGAATTATGTTTTTATAAGGAACTATGTTTCTACATTTTTATATACTGTATTTCATGCAAAGAATTGGAAATTAGAAAACACTATGTAAATTAAACAGCAATTGTCACTCACTAGTTAACCCACAAATGCAGAACAGTATGCAGATGCAGCGGCCGTTATCCGAACATTTCACGGAGCCGTTTTCGTGAACTCTGCTGTATTCCACGCGGTATTCACTCGTTATTCTTCCGTGAACGCTGCTGTGAATGCCGCCAATCACACCCGTAATCTTCTACAGTTAGAGGGTTTGTGTAGGGCTAAGGAGCCTCAGCAAGGACTTCTTTCCCATGTACAGTATACCGTATGAACACGTAACGTTAATCTTCAAATTACTTAGATTTTAAGACAACAACACCTGATAAAAACACTAGTAAACACGCGTCTTAATGTGGGAAAGTTTGAAGAAATCATGCGGCACGACCTGGGTATGCCCAGGAATACAAATCGTGAAATGTTCGGATAACGGCCGCTGCATCTTTGACTAACCCAGAAGAGTCGTTAAAAAATCTATTTGACACATCAGATGAGTTTGGCAAGCTTTCGAATTTCAAAGTTAACCACACCAAGTCAGAGGCTATAGGCTTACACATCCCTAAGGAAACAGAAAACGAACTAAAGAAAAAATTCCCAATAAAATGGATGCCAGACAAAATGAGGTATTTGGGAGTGTACATTACAAGGCTATATGATGACATCTATAGAGCAAACTTCCCGAACCTTATTAAAAGTTTGAAAAACAACCTAGAGACCTGGTCAAGATATCAGATGTCCTGGTCGGGTAAAATTATATCAGTAAAAATTAACTTATTACACAGAATACTTTATTTATTCCAAGTGCTCCCAGTAACCGTCCCAATGTATTTAATTAGAGATTTGGAAAAAGAGATAACTACATTTATTTGGAACGGAAGAAAACCTAGAATAAAGAAGAAATTGATGGTCCTCCCCCTGACCCGGGGAGGCCTGGGCCAACCAGACTTAGCTAAATATTACAAAGCAGCTAGACTAAGCCCACTGATTTATTGGTCCGCAGCCCCAGGAAAAAAAACGTGGGTGGACATTGAGAGGTCGGAAGCTGGGTACGAGGAGCTTGCGTCTCTTTTATGGGTAAAAAAGGCAAATAGACAAATAAGCTATAGAAATCATCCTGTCTTACTACACTCCTTGAATATCCGGGACAAAAACTGTAAACACAAGCAGATCTCTTCCATTCCTTCGCCCTTAACACCAATTAGATCTAACCCCGAATTCACACCAGCACGATTCGAATATCTTTAAGCAATGGGACGGGAAAGGGCTATCCAAGCTAGGAGATATGCAAAAAGGAGGCAGGGTTAAATCATTCATGGGGATAAGAAAGGAATACAATATTCCAAGCGCACAAATATTTCAATATATGCAGCTGGCCCACTATGTCTCCTCGATACAGCCAAGAGACACTTGGAACAGACCACTCACCAACTTTGAGAGCCTGTTCCAACGGGGCCAATATAACAGAGGGACGATTGCCCAATTTTACCAGACACTATTGAAACAACATGAAGGTCAAACAAGCAAAAACATTTCAGAATGGGAACACGATATAGGGAACCCCTTAGAGGAAGAGGACTGGGAAGAAATTTACGAAAGGATAGCTAGAGCTTCTCGCTGCTCACTGATCAGGGAAACAAACTTGAAAGTCCTACACAGGTGGTACTATTCACCAGCGCGTCTCCACTCTTTCTTCCCGCTAACCTCCCCTATGTGCTGGCGCAACTGCGGTCAAATAGGCACATTTAAACACATCTGGTGGTCCTACCCTAAGATAATCCTTTTTTGGGGTAGAATCAGACGGCAAATAGAAGGGGTAACGGGTTTGGATTTACCCTTGAACATAGAAACAGTGCTCCTACTAAAACCTAACGAGGGTCTAGAGAGAAAAATCCGCAGCCAAAACACTAATTGCAAAACACTGGAAACAGAACAACCCCCCCTATCACTGAGGTATTGCATAAGATAAACTATATAATGACAATGGAGAGACTCACAAGTCTAATCCACGACAGGCACAATACCTTCCTGACAACATGGGATCCGTGGGAGACATACATTTGGAAGAACCCAATCGGAACTACGAAATAAGGAGGCCGCTAATGGTTAAGCAGATTTAGTTTTGATTAAGGATGTAACAAGTATACTTGAATGTACGCTCCCTGCGTGGAGCACATGACGGATGTCACCCTACTACCCCTCCCCCACACAACCTTTTATTTTCTGTACCCACTCCCCCCCTTCTTTTCTTTTTTCTCTTCCCTTTGCCCCTTTTATGTTATCATGTTCAGTTTTGAAAAATAAAAAATATAAGTTGGAAAAAAAAATGTCTATGGCTGCAAAGATGTCAGTTGTAAAGGAGAAGTGGAGATGTAAGTGGCATATAGAAAATCTCACCAGCAGCTACAGTAGTAGTCTGGTGGTAGCAGGATCAGAGCATGGATATTGTGGTGTAGGATAAGATAGGATAAGGATCCAACGAATTTATAGAAGATCCAGTCATGGCAAAATAACCAACATGTACAGTCTGCAGAGGTACAGTATAGTGGATGGCTCACGAAACTTACAAGTTTCGTGGCCAATAAGCACACAGGATGCTGCAGCCAATCTGCCTCTTTCTGTAACCGCCTATGTCAGGATTGTTAGAAAATGGGTAGAAAAGGAACCCAAGTGTAGCACTCGAGCTCACCCTTTGGTGATTAGTGTATAGGTTAAAACGTAATCTTTATTGATCAGCAACCAAGATAAAATATAGGGTGTTAAAAACGACAAACTGAAGGTATACGTTGGATCCAAAAACTGATAGTCATGTTGGCTCGGGATCCTAAGTTTTAACCTATACACTAATCACCAGAGGGTGAGCTCGAGTGCTACTGTACACTTGGGTTCCTTTTCTACCCATTTTCTATCAATCATTACCCAATAGCACCGTTCACCATTACTAACACTGTGGCAGCAGCAGGGGCTCCCCTATTCTCTTATATGTCAGGATTGTCTCAGAAATCTGTTATGTATTAAAGTGCCATAAATGGTTTCTGAAAGCATATTGAAGGGTTAACAAGTTCAGTGCCATTGACCAACACTGTTACTCAGTGAGGCAGACCTGCAATAGATTACGCAGAAGGCTCGGTGTGTTCGCTGCTCTTTAAGTACACATTGATATTTCATTATGCCTCCTGATAATGACAACATCCTGTCCTGGAAACTAGGGTAACATTTGCATGCATTGCTGTCACGGGAGACCGTGTTATTTACACCTTTTTACCAGGATCATACATTGAGCAAAACAAAGTAATGAAATAAATTGAAGTTTATTCACATAAATTCGCTTACACACAATGATACACAAAATACAGACAAAAAGACACACTTACTTTGGGACTGGGTTGAAAACTTGACTTTCCTATGTGCAGTGAACACTATAGAAGAATTTTACCCTGACCGGGACTTAGCCTGGAATTTCCTGGTACCCAAATCGCCGTGAAATTCCATACGCCACGGTACGTTCTCATCTGAGAACTTGTTCCCTCCTGACTGCGAGTTACTCCAAATCCTCTGGAACTCAAATCGGCATGAAATCCCAGCCGGGTCCGCTACATTTGATTTTGAGAACTTGGCCGCAGAAAGCTGGACTTAGACTCTGGCGGGCAGGCTTTTCTGGCTTGAAATCGAAGCCGGTTGCTCTGCTATTCGCGCAGAAGCAACTTTGAAAAGCCCCCCCACGCTCTTACTACCGTTTGTTCAATCAAACAAAAATGTGTGTACAGTAATACATTGTACAGCTCAACCCCTTTATAACGCTGTCCTTGGGGTCCAAAGAATCACATCGCACTATAAGCGGATCGCGTTAGAAATAATGTACAATTGTATGCATTGTACAATAAAGTATTTAAGATACCAATAATCGTGTTGTAAAGTATTCATAAATACGAAAATTGGGTGCCACGCTTGCATCGCGTTATAAGTGGATTCGCGTTGTAACGGATCGCGTTATAATGGGGTTGAGCTGTACTTCTAGTAGCAGGCCCACCAACAGGTTTCCCAGGGCCCAGGACTGCAGCCTTGAACAGGGCACCGGCCGACTTGTTGAGAAGCCAGGGAGAGCCCGTTGGAGGGAAGTCAGACCCAACTTTCACAGTTGTGGTTTCCTATTGGCCAGTGCTTCGGCAGCCATTTTGTTTCCTCAGAAGGGGGAGAAGAAACTGTAAGTATCTGAAACTGTAAGTATCTTGAGAAATTGTGGGTCCCCAGAGCTAGAAACAGAGTTGTTCAGCTCCACATGAACCCTCTAGTTCCAATCATGTTTTTTTTTTTTTAAAGACAAATTAGTAGTCGATTTGCTGCTTTAATGAATAGGCTCTAATAAATACGCAGACCAATAGGCAGGTAGCGCTGCAAGCGCACAGCAGAGGCTTAGGGTCAGTTTACAAGGGCCAGCAACAGGTCAGGTTTTCAATATTTCTTTAATGAACATGTGATTACACAACTTTGCTCTAATGATCACTGAGGTAACTTGCTTAGGTACAATATGTAATGCCCTAAAAACTTTGCCTGTGGGGAACCTTTGAAGCCTCAATTTAAACCACAATGATTTCAACTATGTGTATGGGAGGACATAACTTCTGGGCCACTACATGTTCATTAATATACTTTACGTGTGTGAATCACAGTGAAAGGCAGTGGCAAGTAAAAACACAAAAACTGAAAGATTAAAGGCTTATAAGAACACTTGAACAGGTGACTAGAAGAGGTCACTATAAGCCCTAGCAATAGCACTCAGAGGTCACCATACACAGGTAAGTATATAGTGTAGTGATAATGAGTGTAATCACAAGAACCAAAAATAGGAGGTAAATAGCCTCCTGCCATAAGACTACAAGCAGAACATAAAATCAAAAATAAAGTTTTATTAATTAAATACATGACCGACGAAACTAAACAGCTATGGAAAACATATAAGTACACACACACTGGATATTAAAATCCTCACGGAATGAACGGTGGTGGGCTATGGACTGGTGACATGCATATGTGTGAATACACAAGTTAATAATATGGTATGCAAGGTACTGTAGATAGACTGAATAATGCAGTCAAGATAACACCAGTATCGATCTATACAGAGTAATGGCTGTGTGCCATGCTACAAGAACATCTCACAACATGAAGCGCTGCAGGAGGAAGGCAGCATATAGGGTAGTCAGCGGGTGTATAGCTAGATCATACAAACTCATAAAGTGCAGCCTTTTGTGTGATGTATACCGGCGTTACTGGGCAAAGTAGCTCAAAAACGTAATAGATAGTCTCAATAGACTCCAGGCACCTGTAGCATAAAGTACAACAGCATGTCGCTGTATCTGTGTGATACTACCTGCACCGCATGTCCCTGCCCACACTAGCCGTTCTTCCTGGTGTGCGTCAAGCGTCTGACATCACCATACCCCCACAGTCCATAGCCCACCACCGTTCATTCCGTGAGGATTTTAATATCCAGTGTGTGTGTACTTATATGTTTTCCATAGCTGTTTAGTTGCGTCGGTCGTGTATTTAATTAATCAAACTTTATTATTTTTGATTTTATGTTCTGCTTGTAGTCTTATGGCAGGAGGCTATTTACCTCCTATTTTTGGTTCTAGTGATTACACTCATTATCACTACACTATATACTTACCTGTGTATGGTGACCTCTGAGTGCTATTGCTAGGGCTTATAGTGACCTCTTCTAGTCACCTGTTCAAGTGTTCTTATGTATCCATTTCCCCAAGCACCGAGGTTTTTATCTTCTATACTACTAGGCGAGCGACTAGTCACCCTGTTTATGTAAGATTAAAGGCCTCCAATATTGAAGTTGTCACAAAGGAATTATGCATATAATGCAGTCTTTGCATTTCCGTAAACAATTGTTCTTTATAAATGGCATCTTTGTAATCAAAGTACAATTTTGAAATAATGCGTCTTGGATTGAAGTATGGTGTACAGAGCTGGCAGGAAAACCCCTTCCAAGTGGATACAATACTATTGAATTAAATGGTTTACTAAACAGCATCATAGAAGTAGAAGATGGCACCATATCCCCGCCTTCCCCAATAGCTATGATACCCAAGTTGTAGCTGTATACAGGCATACCCCGCATTAACGTACGCAATGGGACCGGAGCATGTATGTAAAGTGAAAATGTACTTAAAGTGAAGCACTACCCTTTCCCCACTTATCGATGCATGTACTGTACTGCAATCGTCATATACTGCTGCGGCACAGTTTATTCGAGCATTTGCCCGTTCTGTGCCGCAGCAGTAGCCTGGCACGCGCCCGAGTGTGACGGGCGCACGCCGAAGCAGCGGAAGAGCGCCCTCCGATCGGGGCGCTCTCCCTACCGCTGCCGGGTCCGCCGGGTCCCCCGGAACCCCCTGCCGCTGTCCCGCGATCGCGGGACACCAGGGCTCCCTCGGGGAGCCCCTGGACACGCGTGCAGCGGGCGCACGCTCCCGATGACGCGTGACCGCGCGTCTATGACGCGCGGCACGCCGAGGGGCGGCCACTAGCAAGCCGGGAGATTTCCCGGCTTGCGGTACCGACCACACTTCAATAAAGTGTGTCGGTAGTGTACGTGCCTAACTGATGTAAATAACGCATGTGTTACAGGCTCTATAGTCTCCCCGCTTGCTCACAGCTTCGGTACAGGTAGGGAGACTGTATTGCTGTTCAGGACGTGCTGACAGGCCCATGCGCGAGCTGCCGTTTGCCTATTGGGCGAGATGTACTTACTCGCGAGTGTACTTAAAGTGAGTGTCCTTAAACCGGGGTATGCCTGTAATGAGAAGAAGCAATAGAGAGTACCAGCCACTCGGTGAAGTACATTATATACAAAATAGGGCTAGAGGATATGAATGAGTTCATTCAGGAAGCATGGCAGGCTATTCCACAATAATGGGTACACTCCGCTCCACACAGATACCACCACTTTGAGAAAGAGACCCACATGGAATGATTTAGCACAGTTCGGTCATATAATCCGCAGCACTCAACTGAAATATGAGGCAGAAAATGCACTCTTCTCTCTTTAGAGTGGCTCTTCTTTGTGGGCCTGTTTTTCATACAAAATTACGTGCCTGCACCAAACCCTCTAAAATGTTTATCTTGGCGTTTTATTTTAGGTGGTGCACAATTATTTACTCTAATCTGCTGCAAATGTTCCTAGAAAAGATTAAGGGTTGTCGAAGGGATTTAGCACAGCTCCTACCCATTGCTACTTGTCCAGGATGTAAACAATCTATTTGTGGTACACAATAATGAAGCATAGTGCGCACTTCCTTTGCAGTGGATATAGAAGAGCTTCCTGTATGCTGAAGTCTCCTATTCAGGAAACATGCTACAGCTTAGGTAACTTATTTGATGGTTACCTTTCTGCGTCCCAGGAAATAAAAGTGTACAACTGTTTCTATCGTCTTTAATTTCCTCTCATTGTAGAAAATATTGCCGGCGAGTCCATAAACAAGGCACAGGCGCTCAGTCGTGTACGTCTTACAAGTACATTTGCATTAGTTGCTTACAAACAAAATAACGTGCGCAGATTTGTCAAGTTCTGTTAGCAGTTTGCCGAGAGGTGTGAAGAGAGATTTTAACGTCTCTTTTTGTTAAGATTTTGCAAAGAAATTAATGAATGAGGGTGCATCACATCAAAAAACGGAAACGTATGATGCAACCAGTGTCAGTCACTACACACCTTTGTCACCGCCATCATACTGATTTTATTCTTTCTGTAGTAGCAGTGCTCAATTGTAAGACAATGGTAGGGCGGAGAAATATATTATGACTGAGCCGATTGCATTATGGATGAGGATGAAAAGGATGTTGGGATCTGCACTGTCACCTACTTAAGCAAACGCTACAAAAGCGGCACACGCTTCAGCACGCTGTAAACCTGGTCACGACTGCTCCGAAAAACTAAACTCGTGAGGGTGTAGTCACGTCTACAACAGAGTAGAATCAGATGTGGATAATGACCTACAGTAGATCTGCCGATTGCTGTCACTGGTGGCCCCGGTATAGTCCCAGTCTAGAAGAACAGGTAAAATAAAATGTTCCATAAAGAATTAAAGTGCTCTTGACAGGGCTCCAAACCACACGATAGGGGGGAAAAAAAGTGCAACTTGCTGCACAATGTAAACACACAGTTTGTGCCATCTGTCCGGTAACACTGTACAAACCAAACTTAGAGTTGACTTACTGTAATGTTACTGTTGTTTAATTAAGATGATAATTTTCACCTCCCTGATAGGCGACTATCTGGACGTGCACTAGACTTGGCAGGAAAGCACAGACTTGCTGGGCAGCACCGAGGTCTCCTGCTCGGAACTCCCTGTGGAGCTGCATCAGCGGAATGTCCTGCAGACAGTGTGAACAGATAAAAGGCCTGCAGGAGTTTAAGGAGAAGGGATGACTTGACTAGGCCTGCCTACAGGATATCTGCGGGGGCCAAGGACTACAGCCATTACCTGTTCCCTGGCGAAATGTTGAGTGGTGGAGAGGTGGGAGGGAGCATCAGCGAAGTGGGGTGGGGGTTGTGGGAGCTGGCAGTTTTCATCCTTCCTACACACTACATTTGACAGTTTTGCACTAATAATAATTCATGCCATTTAAGTAGCACATTTTTAGCCCTTTTGTGGGGGTACTGCAAATTGATCAAAAGCATATTTGAAAATGTCAGAAGCTTTGAAAATAATGTAATAAGAAAACCTCGGGAGGCATTTATCTGATAACTACAGTCTGCTATGAGGGGGTTAATTTTGCATCTCTACTGTTCAAGTGCATTAGATATTTGAAACATGTTACTGTAAAATGTGCTCTAAAATCCTACAGTACTAAATGGATTAAGGTCATTTATAGGACATACATCATGCGTATGAAATTATTTCATTATTTGATTTCAGCATAGACTATTCTGCTGTAGTTTACAAAATACTGTAGGCAAAAAAAGCAATGTCAGCATATTGTCCCCATGGTAACATCAAAAATGTTAGTGATAGCCTACAGACAATGTATAATGTAATGTCATTGATTGTGCCTCATATGATAATGTCCTCACTGTATAATATATGTAATCCACCACTTTGAGCTGTGGTGTATATTTCAACCTCCCATACTGTGCACAATGTACTGTAAGACCTAGTTTTCACACCTCTGATATATGATACAATAGAGAAATACAGGGTACGAGGTCTTTATCACCACTGCAAGGGTATGCAGCATGCAGGACCACTGTGGTGTGGTTACATTAATCTATAGTGATCTCCTGGAAACCTCACACAGGCATAACATACAGGACTCGCTCAGCACATACAGGTCCCAAACCTTCTTAATTTGCCACATTTTCCTTGATGTAATCAGGATTATGTGTAAGGCATGCAAGAACTGTAGAACTGAAGAGCTATTTGAGAGAAACATGCAGATCATATTAAAAACAAACATTACAGCGGAGCTCAGAAAATATAACATCCTGTATAGCTAAAAAGGTTGTGATATTGTTTACTTACACTAGTGCTCATTAATAAAGCCCCATTCAATTTTGACATGAACAAATTGCATGTGTGTACTCGTCCCTAGAAAGCCATGTAATACATGTACAGTAGCATATCCAGGTACCTTTAAAAGGACAGCATCTATAACTACCTCAAGAATAATAACGTTTAAGAGCAGCTGCTCCTCCTACCAGTGTCTTGAAAAATCGCATTTAATCTCCGCATCAGTTCTTCTAAGGCCATTTCTTTCATCTTGATTTAAACAAAAAAAAATCTCTTTTACGTGTGATAAAAGAAAAGATGCACGGCAAACATTTTCTTCTTCCCCGTGTTACAGAAGAGAACGAGCTACAGCAGAGCTCCACAGCACTGCATTTCAATTAGCTCCTGGTCCTTGCTCGCCACAAAAGGAGGTGTAAGTGAACACACGCACACACACACACTAACCCCTGCAATATACAGACGAGATGCATGCTATTGGAGATAGAGTTATGATTCTTTATCACGTCAAGGTCATTTAAAAGTTCTCGTTGCTGCTGTCCTGCGTTATGTACAGAATGCTGCATTATTCTGGATGTGAGACTCAACCTGCAGCCTCCATGAGATGCTGCAATCGCCAATTCATTTCAAGTGAAATCAAGGGAGTAAATGATCAATGAGACTGGCAGCAAGCAAAAATAAAAACCAGGAGATTCTTTTACACACAAAAAAATGGGATCAATAAAAACACACCACCAAAATGTATGTATGTATGTATGTTCGTTCACACACACACACACACACACACACACACACACACACACACACACACACACACACACACACACACGTGTGAAAAAGAAAGTACACCCTCTTTGAATTCTATGGTTTTACATATCAGGACATAATAACAATCATCTGTTCCTTAGCAGGTCTTAAAATTAGGTAAATACAACCTCACATGAACAACACAACATATTACACAGTGTCATGATATAACAAAAATAAAGCCAAAATGGAGAAGCCATATGTGAAAAACTAAGTACACCCTTACTGCTTCCATAGGAATTAAGATGCCAAGTAAAAAAAATCAGGTGTACTGTAGAGCTAATCACAGCAAGAGATAGGGCTAGTGGCTGGTATCCAATAAAAAAGTATTTATTTGTAACGGTCATATCACCCCACCCAATCGTATATACCGTGTGAGTGCAGGGAACATGCAATGTTACCAAGGGTGTGCGTGGTGCAATACCTGTTGGCTCACAGAAGGCTGAGCCTCCGCTATAGGGAACCTGGGGCAATATACTACGAATAATAATGATGCAGCGCCTCCACCTGCGATGGCTCCCACCAGAGGGGGAGTAGTTCCTCGCAGGACAATACACAATGACCACACAGACAGCTCTATATAACTATTGACTTTACTACATGCAACAACGTACTTCATCACATCTCAACACAACCTTCATGCGCCACGGCGGACGCTAACCACTCTAGGCGTCACGGCGGACGCTAACCACTCTAGGCGTCACGGCGGACGCTACCACCTCTAGGCGTCACGGCGGACGCTAACCTCCCGCAGAGTGACCCCACCCTGTGTCCAGTAACCCCCACCCAAATGTCTCGCACCCCCAAAGTCAAATACCACTGTGCATGTGTATGTGTGACTGCGCAGCCACTATGTCTGGTGATAGGCCTGGTTGGTGCACGTGAGTTGCAGGTTACCTGCCCGGGCTCCAGCCACGGGTACCGCGATATCACAGGAGATCCGCCCGATCCGACGTTGTCCTCCACACCGCGTTGGGTGACCTCCAGCACGGATAATATCACCTTAGTCCCAGGGTCTTTAGTGGTGTTCTGAGCCCAGAACCCACCTCGCAGGGCCGCACGGCTTCCGCACTGTGTCCCTGACTAAGCAACCAATTAATGGGGCAGTGTCCCTATCTAGGGCCTGTCCCTATACTCCACAAGCTATTAGGTGGCTTAGGACCTAACTGGGGCCTTGGGGCTGCTGGCCTAATGCAGAGGGTCACTGACCCCTGCATCCACCTCTTACCCCTAGCTGGTCCGGATCCTGACTGCCTGCGTGACTGCAAAACCCCGCGAAAAGTATCTCTTCTCTCCCGGGCAAATCCCTCAGCCCTATTGGCTCCCTGGCGTCAAGTGTCTCTGCCCCTATGCACCCTGGGGGCTGGCAGTCTATTCTCGCGCATGCGCGAGCTATCTGGGGCCTCCCGCGCTGTCTCCTGCATCTGTGCATGCGCAACAGCACTAAGCATGGCGGCGCCCTGCTTCCCGGCCGCCGGGGACCCCAGCAACGCGATCGCGGCCTCGGCAACCGGCCCGATCGCGTCCCCGGCAACCGCCCGACCGCGTCATGGCAACCGGCCGCACATCCACACCGCGCGCTACAACGGGGAATGAGGGGGTGAGTGCACGAGGGGGGGACCTGGCTACATCCTCCCCCTGGTGAAAACTCCAACGTCCTCGCTTGGACCACATACCTTCCCACCAATGTACAAAAATTATATAATGAAAATGCAATAAAATATATAACTTAGCACAGGTATATCTCTAAACGAGGTTGCATAACTCGGTGAGCATCACAATCACAGACTGTATCTTACTCCGAGAACACTGCTGAGCCTCATAATGGGGTGCCCCCATTTGATCATAGGTTACCCGAGTTGGAGGGTACCTGGCCCTTTGGCTCCTACGGAGTTGTTCTTCAGCAACTCCCTCTGGGGAGTAATAAGTACAGTCCTGAGGCTCAGCCTCTTCCCTTGAGGGGAGAAATGTCTCTGAACAGTCTCTGTTAGGCACAAAGCACGGGCTCTGTGGATCCAAAGGCTGGCCTGTTGGTGCCACCTTAGTAGGCATTGGCCTACGGGGCCCCTTACCCGTAGCTCCTCCGGGAGATGCCCCTTCTGTGGAATAGTCCCTTTGAGAGGGTCCCTCCATAGGGTCTTCAGGAGTTTCAGAGTGGGTCTCGTTATTTACAGTCTCTTGACCCACCTCTGATAGATCGGACTCACCGTTGAGCGGTGTGGCCTGTATTTCTTCTTCTTCGTCTCCCACTTGGGGGATAGGGAGAAGGTGATTACGATGCCAAACCTTTACCCGGCCGTCTGTGTCTTTGATGCGATAGACCGGGAGGCCGGGCATCTGTGACTCTACCTCATATACGCCATCTCTCCATCGGTCTGCCAGTTTATGTTTTCCGGGGACTCCCAAATTACGAAGTAACACAGCGTCCCCAGGACGTAACTCTCGATACTTGACTTTGTTGTCATATCGTCTCTTATTGCCAGCATTCAGTTTAGCTGTAGACTTCTCAGCCTGTTGGTAAGCTTGCTGCAAACTGTCCTTTAGCCTTTGCACATACTTGAAATGGCTAGCATTGTGTATCCCATCCGTTGAGACTCGAAGACGCACATCTACGGGGAGTCTTGCCTCCCGCCCAAACATGAGGAAGTACGGGGAGAACCCAGTGGACTCATGGCGAGTACAGTTGTACGCGTGTACCAACGTTTCTACGTGACGACTCCATTCTGTTTTCTGCGTTCCCTTCAGAGTTCCAAGCATGTCCAACAGGGTCCTGTTGAATCGTTCTGGCAAAGCATCTCCTTCGGGGTGGTACGGAGTTGTCCGGGATTTGGCGACGTTCAGCATTTTAAGTAATTCTCGGATCAGAGTACTCTCAAAATCTCGCCCTTGGTCGGAGTGGAGTCGGTTTGGAAGACCGTAATGAACGAAGAACTTTTCCCACAGAACTTTCGCGACCGTGATAGCCTTCTGGTCTTTTGTGGGGAAGGCCTGTGCATATCGGGTGTAATGGTCCGTGATGACCAGCACGTTACCGATACCTCGGCTATCAGGTTCGATACATAAAAAGTCCATACACACCAAATCCATTGGACCAGAACTCTTCAGATGGGCCATGGGAGCTGCTCTGGTAGGCAACGTCTTGCGTTGAACGCACCGGGCACAACGGCGGCAGTGTTGCTCCACCGCTTCCCGCATCTTGGGCCAGAAGAACCGGTCTCGGACTAGCCCAAAAGTCTTCTCTACACCGAGATGCCCGTGTTCATCGTGTAGGGATATCAACACCAGGTATTGTAAGTTCTTAGGTAGGACTAGTTGTCTCCTATCCGGGTGGTTGTGGTATTGCACCACCCGATAGAGCAAGCTATTGTCTATTTCAAATTTGTCCCATTCTCGCATGAGCAAGGCCACCAAGTCATTGGGCGCGCGTTTCAGAAGGGCTGGGTTCCTCTTTTCAACGGCATTCCGGATGATACTAGCGACGGGATCTCGTATTTGGTAGTCTACCAGATCTTTCCACCGGAACACCTTGTCGTGTGTGAGGTGCATCCCTTTTGGGTCGCAGTAGGCGGCGGGGACAGCCTGCGACTGGCATCCCAAGGAATCGGCCACTCGTAATTCAGAGAAGGCCCCAATATTCAATGGTCCCGGCTTATACTTCAAGGAGAAGCGGTAGTTACTGAGGGCGGCCTGCCATCGGTGGCCTGCTGCATCTAATTTGGCCGACGTATTGATGTACGTGAGGGGATTGTTATCCGTCCTTACCTCGAAGGTGACACCGTACAGGTAATCGTGGAGCTTCTCGGTGATAGCCCACTTGAGAGCCAGAAACTCCAACTTGTGGACGGGGTATCTCTGCTCACTGGGTGTCAAGCTGCGGCTGACGTAAGCTACAGGCCGCAGACCCTCCAGGTGCTTCTGGTGCAGGACGGCGCCTAGTCCATTTAGACTGGCATCCACATGCAGGACGTATGGCTGCTCGGGATCCGCATAAGCAAGTACGGGCGCTTCGGTCAGACACTTCTTCAGTTTCAGGAAGGCCTGCTCACACTCAGAAGTCCATTTGTCACCGAACGGTTGGCGGGCCGATACAGCCTTCTTCCCTGTCTCTGAAGGGTATATTTTCAACAGATTGTTCAGGGGTTGTAAGGAATCCGCTCCGTGGTTTACTGGTTGCCTTACCTTGCAGACCTGTGCAGTCCTGGAGCACCTCTCCTGATGTTTGCTGCAGCCTGGATTCACTCACCAAAGCAATACACACTCCCTCTGGTATCTACTGCAGCTGTGCAGCCTATCACTGCAACCTAGACTTGCATTCATTCATTGGAGCAGTACCTTCACACCCCCCTCCGGGGATTGGCCCGCTGGCCTTTAAGTAATGTCTTCCCATAATGCTCCCTGCCGAGCATAGTCCTTCCTGGATGTCACTATCTGTTCTGCCACAAGCCCTCGCTTGTTCCTGTCTCTCATGCTGAAGCGGAGTATTCTCCTTGTTGTCTGCAGCTCCAGGTTTCCTAAGGCCGGCTGCTATATTCACGCAGCGGTCTGCTCCAGTCTCCTGTGTTGTAGCTGAGTACTCTTCTTGTTCACTTCAGCTCCTTGTTTCCTGTGACTGGCTGCTATATTCACGCAGCGGTCCACTCCTGTTCTCCTGTGCTGAAGCAGAGGTTTTCGTCCCTGCGTCCCTCAGCCTCCTGGATTCCTGCACTGAAGCGGAGGTTTCCCTGTGTATCTTCAGCTTCCTGGTTCCTGGGGCCTACTCTTTCCCTAATCTAGAGAGGCCGTGTCCTGGTTCCTGCGCTGAGACAGAGGATTCCCTAGCCCGCTCAGGACTCTTGCGCTGTAGCACTGGTGCACCCGTGCAGCAAAGCGGTGTGCTACTCTGGTCTGCTTACCATCTCCTGTGACCAGCACCATGGGCCATGGCCGTCGCTCGCGCAGAGCCCAACCCCGCGCTCCTAAGCTGAAGCGGGGTTCTCCTGACTACATGTTGCCGAACTCTTGCCTGAACAATGTTTATCCTGATGTCTCCTGTCCTGACCCTGGCTTCTACAACGACGACGCTGTCTTCTCC
Organism: Ascaphus truei; assembly: GCF_040206685.1. Lineage (NCBI taxonomy): Eukaryota > Metazoa > Chordata > Amphibia > Anura > Ascaphidae > Ascaphus > Ascaphus truei. Next base: position 253,915,000 of record NC_134485.1, read on the forward strand.
AATCCTGATCCTGCGACATATGACTACGAACTGCGCAATCCGGATCAGCCTGCGCGGTCTCAGGTCGGTGCTTTTACAACCCCACCTCAGCCTCGCGGTCCGGTCCTGGTTTGTGGCGAGCAGAACCCTGACAGGGGTTTAGCCTTGCTCGAGTACCCTTCCACGAAGCGGCGGTAATACCCACAGAACCCCAGGAAGGATCGCAGCTCTGTGACGTTCTCTGGGCGAGGCCAGTTCACTACGGCCTCTACCTTGGCAGGGTCGGTGGCGATCCCTTTGGCGGACACTATGTGCCCCACGTAGGTCACCGAGGTATGGCAAAATCGGCACTTGTCTAGGGATAATTTCAACCCTTCGTTCCCCAGGCGGTCGATCACCTTAAACAATCGCTCTTCGTGCTCTTCCAGAGTCCTTCCGAATCCGATAATATCGTCCAGGTACACCAGACACTCCCGGGGAATCATGTCTCCGATAGTCTTTTCCATCAACCTTTGGAACGTAGCAGGCGCCCCACATATACCTTGGGGCATACGGGTGAATTGATAGAATCCCAGGGGGCAGACGAAAGCTGTCTTCTCCTGGTCTTCCGCCGTCATGGGCACCTGATAGTACCCGGATCGGAGGTCAAGCACGCTAAACCAGTGACTCCCATTCAGCGCATTCAGGATCTCTTCAATGCGCGGAAGGTTGTATTGATCCGGGATCGTGCGATTGTTCAGTGTCCGATAGTCGATACACAGTCGTACGGACCCGGTTCTTTTTCCGCACCACCACTATGGGCGACGCGTAAGGTCCTCGTGATTCCGTCACAATCCCAGCGGTTTCCATGTCTTGTATGGCGTTCCTCACATCGTCCACATCCCGAGGGGCAAGGCGACGAGAACGTTCCCGGAACGGAGTGGCATCACTCATCCGAATGGTATGTTGGGCACTGCGGCTGCACCCCACATCCATCTTGCTCGTGGAGAACACATGTCGTCGTTGCAGCAGCTGGGTGGTCAACCGCTCTTTCCACTCTGTGGACAGCGTCGACTCGCCGAAGTTGAAGTCCAGATCGACTATCCGCTCGTGCGCGGCCGCCGCCTTCACCTGAGGCGTGGCTCCCACCGGGCTGACCGGATATATGCATCCCAACTTCTGGTCGACATCAAACTCCATCGGAAAGGGGGAGAGATTCTGCACATACACGTGGGTTCGAATAGGGATCTTAGCCGTCCATTCCCTCACTTCGGGTAGTACTCTATACCCTCGCTGAACCTCTTCTTCTTCAGGCTCACTCTCCAGCGAGACCAGTTGGTCGTTCTGGTCTCGGTCAGGATAACAACACCACACGGCCATCTTTTGCACTCCCCCTGGTAATATGGTCGTCAGTCCTCGTTGACGATTGTAGAGGTCCCCGTGACGCTCCAAGGCATATACCCGGTGGCACTCTTCTCGTAAGATGGGGTCTAGGAGCGAATCGGCTAGCGGCAACTCATTGGTCTCTTTCAAGTAGGCTCGGATTATAGCTTGCACTATGTCCGCATTGGTTCCCAAGATGATTGGGTACTTGCAATGGTCTTGGGGCTCCGGGCATACCATGGCCACTACCTGCATGGGGTGCTTCTTGCCGGTGTTCAGTTGGAGTATGTCCAGTTGGACCTTTACAATCCCATCGATGGGGTAGTCTTCATTACTTAACCCCCTAACCTTCATATGTTCGGCCGGCCTTAGTGGGCAGTGTTGAAGGTGCTGATCATAGAACCTGCGATATTTTATGGTTACTTGTGACCCTGTGTCCAATAGGGCCGAGGCGTATATCCCTTCTAGTACCACGGGCACAATGGCCGCAGGGCCCACTTGACTGCAAGCTTCACCGGATGAGGCGTCATCCTTGGGGCCAGGGTCAGAAGGCGCATCCGGGGTTCCAGAATGAGGGAGTTCGAGGTCAGCTTCTGCCATTGGTACACTGCAGACCATAGATCGGGCTGATTTTCCTCTATCGGAAGGGTGTTCCTCAGGGAGACCTTCCTTTTCTGGGCAGTTACGGATTACGTGACCCTTCTTACCGCAGTTATAGCATACCACCGGGTGGCTTACCGGGCGACTCGTGGACGGGGAAGGTGGTCGGTCGGGGGGTCTTGGTTTGTACCCCTTGGACAAGGCAGCAGACTCTTCCTTCTTTTCCGTAGAGCCCTGTCCTTTGGAGGCAGAGGAGCTCTTAGGTGTAGCGGTGGAGTGTAGCATAACGTGAGCCTCCTGTAGTTTCACTTGCCGCAGCAACTCGGTGAACTTGTAGGGGCCCCCGTCCATTATCTTGCTGCGGAGCATGTTGGCTATGGGGTGAGTGGGGCTTGATCCCCGCAGGTACTGCTTATGGAGAGCTTCATCCATCCCCGAGGCGGAGACCAGCTTACGATTGAGTAGGACCCCGAGGACCAGCTGTAGGCGGTGGATGAAAGCCGACAGGTCCTCTCCTTCCTTCTGATAAAGATGGAAGTACTTCGTCCAGAGCGCTCCTTCGTCTTCTGCTAGTCCGTACGCCTCCAACAGGAACGCCACCATTTCCAACGCTGTCAACTCTGGGTGTTGGTCCCTGTGTATGGTCAACATAGTAGACGCAGGGGGTCTGAGGCATTCCATAATACGCTGCCGCTTTACAGTGTCAGTGCAGGACCACTCCTCTACTACTTTTACTGCATTCTCCCTCCACAGGTCTATTCCTTCCTCTCCCTGGGGTATTGGAAGTACTCCAGAGAAGGCCTTAAGCTTCCTATAACTTTGAGACTGGGATGCCACAGTGAGGGCTTCTACGAATTGGGGTAGCGTCACCCCCATTATGGAACCTTCGTTCGTTGCTCTCTCTCCGATAGGCCGGGAGTTTACCTCGCGGGGTACGGTGTCGGGTGGAGAGGGAGGACTGTCAGCCCAACTACTGGCGTCCGGGAGGGCGCTTGGGGTAAAGGAGACTTTGGGTTGGGGACGGTCAACCCGGTTTGGGGTACTGGACACGGGGGTAAGTGGTGTCCAGGTACTGGTGGACGGTTCGTCGGGATCTTGAGGAGGGGCTCTGAGCGAGAACATTTCCCGTATTACTGGCAAGTCCGAGTATATAAGGGGGTATCCTTCTGGTGGGCACTCGGGGGCTACTAGAATATTCGGGGCCGCGTCAGGGCCTATGTCCCGGCATACGGTGAATAGTAGTGCACTTAATTGATAAGTAGAGTCGAACACCCTGCCACGGTACCATATTCTATCTGCGCCTAAGAGCTTGCTCAGTGAGTTCCGGATGTCAGTTTCAGGCACTAACGCCGGGACGTTCCCTACTGCAACCACGTGTCTAGGTGGTTCACGGACGGTGGTGGCCCACGCGTGTACCTCTTGACGTGAGGGAATTACCATGATGCTGATTTTTGGTGATTCGGTTTTGAATAGGGCACCCCAGGTCTAAGATCTCAGCAGTGCCTCCAAATGTAACGGTCATATCACCCCACCCAATCGTATATACCGTGTGAGTGCAGGGAACATGCAATGTTACCAAGGGTGTGCGTGGTGCAATACCTGTTGGCTCACAGAAGGCTGAGCCTCCGCTATAGGGAACCTGGGGCAATATACTACGAATAATAATGATGCAGCGCCTCCACCTGCGATGGCTCCCACCAGAGGGGGAGTAGTTCCTCGCAGGACAATACACAATGACCACACAGACAGCTCTATATAACTATTGACTTTACTACATGCAACAACGTACTTCATCACATCTCAACACAACCTTCATGCGCCACGGCGGACGCTAACCACTCTAGGCGTCACGGCGGACGCTAACCACTCTACGCGTCACGGCGGACGCTACCACCTCTAGGCGTCACGGCGGACGCTAACCTCCCGCAGAGTGATCCCACCCTGTGTCCAGTAACCCCCACCCAAATGTCTCGCACCCCCAAAGTCAAATACCACTGTGCATGTGTATGTGTGACTGCGCAGCCACTATGTCTGGTGATAGGCCTGGTTGGTGCACGTGAGTTGCAGGTTACCTGCCCGGGCTCCAGCCACGGGTACCGCGATATCACAGGAGATCCGCCCGATCCGACGTTGTCCTCCACACCGCGTTGGGTGACCTCCAGCACGGATAATATCACCTTAGTCCCAGGATCTTTAGTGGTGTTCTGAGCCCAGAACCCACCTCGCAGGGCCGCACGGCTTCCGCACTGTGTCCCTGACTAAGCAACCAATTAATGGGGCAGTGTCCCTATCTAGGGCCTGTCCCTATACTCCACAAGCTATTAGGTGGCTCAGGACCTAACTGGGGCCTTGGGGCTGCTGGCCTAATGCAGAGGGTCACTGACCCCTGCATCCACCTCTTACCCCTAGCTGGTCCGGATCCTGACTGCCTGCGTGACTGCAAAACCCCGCAAAAAGTATCTCTTCTCTCCCGGGCAAATCCCTCAGCCCTATTGGCTCCCTGGCGTCAGGTGTCTCTGCCCCTATGCACCCTGGGGGCTGGCAGTCTATTCTCGCGCATGCGCGAGCTATCTGGGGCCTCCCGCGCTGTCTCCTGCATCTGTGCATGCGCAACAGCACTAAGCATGGCGGCGCCCTGCTTCCCGGCCGCCGGGGACCCCAGCAACGCGATCGCGGCCTCGGCAACCGGCCCGATCGCGTCCCCGGCAACCGCCCGACCGCGTCATGGCAACCGGCCGCACATCCACACCGCGCGCTACAACGGGGAAGGAGGGGGTGAGTGCACGAGGGGGGGACCTGGCTACATCCTCCCCCTGGTGAAAACTCCAACGTCCTCGCTTGGACCACATAACTTCCCACCAATGTACAAAAATTATATAATGAAAATGCAATAAAATATATAACTTAGCACAGGTATATCTCTAAACGAGGTTGCATAACTCGGTGAGCATCACAATCACAGACTGTATCTTACTCCGAGAACACTGCTGAGCCTCATAATGGGGTGCCCCCATTTGATCATAGGTTACCCGAGTTGGAGGGTACCTGGCCCTTTGGCTCCTACGGAGTTGTTCTTCAGCAACTCCCTCTGGGGAGTAATAAGTACAGTCCTGAGGCTCAGCCTCTTCCCTTGAGGGGAGAAATGTCTCTGAACAGTCTCTGTTAGGCACAAAGCACGGGCTCTGTGGATCCAAAGGCTGGCCTGTTGGTGCCACCTTAGTAGGCATTGGCCTACGGGGCCCCTTACCCGTAGCTCCTCCGGGAGATGCCCCTTCTGTGGAATAGTCCCTTTGAGAGGGTCCCTCCATAGGGTCTTCAGGAGTTTCAGAGTGGGTCTCGTTATTTACAGTCTCTTGACCCACCTCTGATAGATCGGACTCACCGTTGAGCGGTGTGGCCTGTATTTCTTCTTCTTCGTCTCCCACTTGGGGGATAGGGAGAAGGTGATTACGATGCCAAACCTTTACCCGGCCGTCTGTGTCTTTGATGCGATAGACCGGGAGGCCGGGCATCTGTGACTCTACCTCATATACGCCATCTCTCCATCGGTCTGCCAGTTTATGTTTTCCGGGGACTCCCAAATTACGAAGTAACACAGCGTCCCCAGGACGTAACTCTCGATACTTGACTTTGTTGTCATATCGTCTCTTATTGCCAGCATTCAGTTTAGCTGTAGACTTCTCAGCCTGTTGGTAAGCTTGCTGCAAACTGTCCTTTAGCCTTTGCACATACTTGAAATGGCTAGCATTGTGTATCCCATCCGTTGAGACTCGAAGACGCACATCTACGGGGAGTCTTGCCTCCCGCCCAAACATGAGGAAGTACGGGGAGAACCCAGTGGACTCATGGCGAGTACAGTTGTACGCGTGTACCAACGTTTCTACGTGACGACTCCATTCTGTTTTCTGCGTTCCCTTCAGAGTTCCAAGCATGTCCAACAGGGTCCTGTTGAATCGTTCTGGCAAAGCATCTCCTTCGGGGTGGTACGGAGTTGTCCGGGATTTGGCGACGTTCAGCATTTTAAGTAATTCTCGGATCAGAGTACTCTCAAAATCTCGCCCTTGGTCGGAGTGGAGTCGGTTTGGAAGACCGTAATGAACGAAGAACTTTTCCCACAGAACTTTCGCGACCGTGATAGCCTTCTGGTCTTTTGTGGGGAAGGCCTGTGCATATCGGGTGTAATGGTCCGTGATGACCAGCACGTTACCGATACCTCGGCTATCAGGTTCGATACATAAAAAGTCCATACACACCAAATCCATTGGACCAGAACTCTTCAGATGGGCCATGGGAGCTGCTCTGGTAGGCAACGTCTTGCGTTGAACGCACCGGGCACAACGGCGGCAGTGTTGCTCCACCGCTTCCCGCATCTTGGGCCAGAAGAACCGGTCTCGGACTAGCCCAAAAGTCTTCTCTACACCGAGATGCCCGTGTTCATCGTGTAGGGACTTCAACACCAGGTATTGTAAGTTCTTAGGTAGGACTAGTTGTCTCCTATCTGGGTGGTTGTGGTATTGCACCACCCGATAGAGCAAGCTATTGTCTATTTCAAATTTGTCCCATTCTCGCATGAGCAAGGCCACCAAGTCATTGGGCGCGCGTTTCAGAAGGGCTGGGTTCCTCTTTTCAACGGCATTCCGGATGATACTAGCGACGGGATCTCGTATTTGGTAGTCTACCAGATCTTTCCACCGGAACACCTTGTCGTGTGTGAGGTGCATCCCTTTTGGGTCGCAGTAGGCGGCGGGGACAGCCTGCGACTGGCATCCCAAGGAATCGGCCACTCGTAATTCAGAGAAGGCCCCAATATTCAATGGTCCCGGCTTATACTTCAAGGAGAAGCGGTAGTTACTGAGGGCGGCCTGCCATCGGTGGCCTGCTGCATCTAATTTGGCCGACGTATTGATGTACGTGAGGGGATTGTTATCCGTCCTTACCTCGAAGGTGACACCGTACAGGTAATCGTGGAGCTTCTCGGTGATAGCCCACTTGAGAGCCAGAAACTCCAACTTGTGGACGGGGTATCTCTGCTCACTGGGTGTCAAGCTGCGGCTGACGTAAGCTACAGGCCGCAGACCCTCCAGGTGCTTCTGGTGCAGGACGGCGCCTAGTCCATTTAGACTGGCATCCACATGCAGGACGTATGGCTGCTCGGGATCCGCATAAGCAAGTACAGGCGCTTCGGTCAGACACTTCTTCAGTTTCAGGAAGGCCTGCTCACACTCAGAAGTCCATTTGTCACCGAACGGTTGGCGGGCCGATACAGCCTTCTTCCCAGTCTCTGAAGGGTATATTTTCAACAGATTGTTCAGGGGTTGTAAGGAATCCGCTCCGTGGTTTACTGGTTGCCTTACCTTGCAGACCTGTGCAGTCCTGGAGCACCTCTCCTGATGTTTGCTGCAGCCTGGATTCACTCACCAAAGCAATACACACTCCCTCTGGTATCTACTGCAGCTGTGCAGCCTATCACTGCAACCTAGACTTGCATTCATTCATTGGAGCAGTACCTTCACACCCCCCTCCGGGGATTGGCCCGCTGGCCTTTAAGTAATGTCTTCCCATAATGCTCCCTGCCGAGCATAGTCCTTCCTGGATGTCACTATCTGTTCTGCCACAAGCCCTCGCTTGTTCCTGTCTCTCATGCTGAAGCGGAGTATTCTCCTTGTTGTCTGCAGCTCCAGGTTTCCTAAGGCCGGCTGCTATATTCACGCAGCGGTCTGCTCCAGTCTCCTGTGTTGTAGCTGAGTACTCTTCTTGTTCACTTCAGCTCCTTGTTTCCTGTGACTGGCTGCTATATTCACACAGCGGTCCACTCCTGTTCTCCTGTGCTGAAGCAGAGGTTTTCGTCCCTGCGTCCCTCAGCCTCCTGGATTCCTGCACTGAAGCGGAGGTTTCCCTGTGTATCTTCAGCTTCCTGGTTCCTGGGGCCTACTCTTTCCCTAATCTAGAGAGGCCGTGTCCTGGTTCCTGCGCTGAGACAGAGGATTCCCTAGCCCGCTCAGGACTCTTGCGCTGTAGCACTGGTGCACCCGTGCAGCAAAGCGGTGTGCTACTCTGGTCTGCTTACCATCTCCTGTGACCAGCACCATGGGCCATGGCCGTCGCTCGCGCAGAGCCCAACCCCGCGCTCCTAAGCTGAAGCGGGGTTCTCCTGACTACATGTTGCCGAACTCTTGCCTGAACAATGTTTATCCTGATGTCTCCTGTCCTGACCCTGGCTTCTACAACGACGACGCTGTCTTCTCCAATCCTGATCCTGCGACATATGACTACGAACTGCGCAATCCGGATCAGCCTGCGCGGTCTCAGGTCGGTGCTTTTACAACCCCACCTCAGCCTCGCGGTCCGGTCCTGGTTTGTGGCGAGCAGAACCCTGACAGGGGTTTAGCCTTGCTCGAGTACCCTTCCACGAAGCGGCGGTAATACCCACAGAACCCCAGGAAGGATCGCAGCTCTGTGACGTTCTCTGGGCGAGGCCAGTTCACTACGGCCTCTACCTTGGCAGGGTCGGTGGCGATCCCTTTGGCGGACACTATGTGCCCCACGTAGGTCACCGAGGTATGGCAAAATCGGCACTTGTCTAGGGATAATTTCAACCCTTCGTTCCCCAGGCGGTCGATCACCTTAAACAATCGCTCTTCGTGCTCTTCCAGAGTCCTTCCGAATCCGATAATATCGTCCAGGTACACCAGACACTCCCGGGGAATCATGTCTCCGATAGTCTTTTCCATCAACCTTTGGAACGTAGCAGGCGCCCCACATATACCTTGGGGCATACGGGTGAATTGATAGAATCCCAGGGGGCAGACGAAAGCTGTCTTCTCCTGGTCTTCCGCCGTCATGGGCACCTGATAGTACCCGGATCGGAGGTCAAGCACGCTAAACCAGTGACTCCCATTCAGCGCATTCAGGATCTCTTCAATGCGCGGAAGGTTGTATTGATCCGGGATCGTGCGATTGTTCAGTGTCCGATAGTCGATACACAGTCGTACGGACCCGTTCTTTTTCCGCACCACCACTATGGGCGACGCGTAAGGTCCTCGTGATTCCGTCACAATCCCAGCGGTTTCCATGTCTTGTATGGCGTTCCTCACATCGTCCACATCCCGAGGGGCAAGGCGACGAGAACGTTCCCGGAACGGAGTGGCATCACTCATCCGAATGGTATGTTGGGCACTGCGGCTGCACCCCACATCCATCTTGCTCGTGGAGAACACATGTCGTCGTTGCAGCAGCTGGGTGGTCAACCGCTCTTTCCACTCTGTGGACAGCGTCGACTCGCCGAAGTTGAAGTCCAGATCGACTATCCGCTCGTGCGCGGCCGCCGCCTTCACCTGAGGCGTGGCTCCCACCGGGCTGACCGGATATATGCATCCCAACTTCTGGTCGACATCAAACTCCATCGGAAAGGGGGAGAGATTCTGCACATACACGTGGGTTCGAATAGGGATCTTAGCCGTCCATTCCCTCACTTCGGGTAGTACTCTATACCCTCGCTGAACCTCTTCTTCTTCAGGCTCACTCTCCAGCGAGAACAGTTGGTCGTTCTGGTCTCGGTCAGGATAACAACACCACACGGCCATCTTTTGCACTCCCCCTGGTAATATGGTCGTCAGTCCTCGTTGACGATTGTAGAGGTCCCCGTGACGCTCCAAGGCATATACCCGGTGGCACTCTTCTCGTAAGATGGGGTCTAGGAGCGAATCGGCTAGCGGCAACTCATTGGTCTCTTTCAAGTAGGCTCGGATTATAGCTTGCACTATGTCCGCATTGGTTCCCAAGATGATTGGGTACTTGCAATGGTCTTGGGGCTCCGGGCATACCATGGCCACTACCTGCATGGGGTGCTTCTTGCCGGTGTTCAGTTGGAGTATGTCCAGTTGGACCTTTACAATCCCATCGATGGGGTAGTCTTCATTACTTAACCCCCTAACCTTCATATGTTCGGCCGGCCTTAGTGGGCAGTGTTGAAGGTGCTGATCATAGAACCTGCGATATTTTATGGTTACTTGTGACCCTGTGTCCAATAGGGCCGAGGCGTATATCCCTTCTAGTACCACGGGCACGATGGCCGCAGGGCCCACTTGACTGCAAGCTTCACCGGATGAGGCGTCATCCTTGGGGCCAGGGTCAGAAGGCGCATCCGGGGTTCCAGAATGAGGGAGTTCGAGGTCAGCTTCTGCCATTGGTACACTGCAGACCATAGATCGGGCTGATTTTCCTCTATCGGAAGGGTGTTCCTCAGGGAGACCTTCCTTTTCTGGGCAGTTACGGATTACGTGACCCTTCTTACCGCAGTTATAGCATACCACCGGGTGGCTTTCCGGGCGACTCGTGGACGGGGAAGGTGGTCGGTCGGGGGGTCTTGGTTTGTACCCCTTGGACAAGGCAGCAGACTCTTCCTTCTTTTCCGTAGAGCCCTGTCCTTTGGAGGCAGAGGAGCTCTTAGGTGTAGCGGTGGAGTGTAGCATAACGTGAGCCTCCTGTAGTTTCACTTGCCGCAGCAACTCGGTGAACTTGTAGGGGCCCCCGTCCATTATCTTGCTGCGGAGCATGTTGGCTATGGGGTGAGTGGGGCTTGATCCCCGCAGGTACTGCTGCTTATGGAGAGCTTCATCCATCCCCGAGGCGGAGACCAGCTTACGATTGAGTAGGACCCCGAGGACCAGCTGTAGGCGGTGGATGAAAGCCGACAGGTCCTCTCCTTCCTTCTGATAAAGATGGAAGTACTTCGTCCAGAGCGCTCCTTCGTCTTCTGCTAGTCCGTACGCCTCCAACAGGAACGCCACCATTTCCAACGCTGTCAACTCTGGGTGTTGGTCCCTGTGTATGGTCAACATAGTAGACGCAGGGGGTCTGAGGCATTCCATAATACGCTGCCGCTTTACAGTGTCAGTGCAGGACCACTCCTCTACTACTTTTACTGCATTCTCCCTCCACAGGTCTATTCCTTCCTCTCCCTGGGGTATTGGAAGTACTCCAGAGAAGGCCTTAAGCTTCCTATAACTTTGAGACTGGGATGCCACAGTGAGGGCTTCTACGAATTGGGGTAGCGTCACCCCCATTATGGAACCTTCGTTCGTTGCTCTCTCTCCGATAGGCCGGGAGTTTACCTCGCGGGGTACGGTGTCGGGTGGAGAGGGAGGACTGTCAGCCCAACTACTGGCGTCCGGGAGGGCGCTTGGGGTAAAGGAGACTTTGGGTTGGGGACGGTCAACCCGGTTTGGGGTACTGGACACGGGGGTAAGTGGTGTCCAGGTACTGGTGGACGGTTCGTCGGGATCTTGAGGAGGGGCTCTGAGCGAGAACATTTCCCGTATTACTGGCAAGTCCAAGTATATAAGGGGGTATCCTTCTGGTGGGCACTCGGGGGCTACTAGAATATTCGGGGCCGCGTCAGGGCCTATGTCCCGGCATACGGTGAATAGTAGTGCACTTAATTGATAAGTAGAGTCGAACACCCTGCCACGGTACCATATTCTATCTGCGCCTAAGAGCTTGCTCAGTGAGTTCCGGATGTCAGTTTCAGGCACTAACGCCGGGACGTTCCCTACTGCAACCACGTGTCTAGGTGGTTCACGGACGGTGGTGGCCCACGCGTGTACCTCTTGACGTGAGGGAATTACCATGATGCTGATTTTTGGTGATTCGGTTTTGAATAGGGCACCCCAGGTCTAAGATCTCAGCAGCGCCTCCAAATGTAACGGTCATATCACCCCACCCAATCGTATATACCGTGTGAGTGCAGGGAACATGCAATGTTACCAAGGGTGTGCGTGGTGCAATACCTGTTGGCTCACAGAAGGCTGAGCCTCCGCTATAGGGAACCTGGGGCAATATACTACGAATAATAATGATGCAGCGCCTCCACCTGCGATGGCTCCCACCAGAGGGGGAGTAGTTCCTCGCAGGACAATACACAATGACCACACAGACAGCTCTATATAACTATTGACTTTACTACATGCAACAACGTACTTCATCACATCTCAACACAACCTTCATGCGCCACGGCGGACGCTAACCACTCTAGGCGTCACGGCGGACGCTAACCACTCTAGGCGTCACGGCGGACGCTACCACCTCTAGGCGTCACGGCGGACGCTAACCTCCCGCAGAGTGACCCCACCCTGTGTCCAGTAACCCCCACCCAAATGTCTCGCACCCCCAAAGTCAAATACCACTGTGCATGTGTATGTGTGACTGCGCAGCCACTATGTCTGGTGATAGGCCTGGTTGGTGCACGTGAGTTGCAGGTTACCTGCCCGGGCTCCAGCCACGGGTACCGCGATATCACGGGAGATCCGCCCGATCCGACGTTGTCCTCCACACCGCGTTGGGTGACCTCCAGCGCGGATAATATCACCTTAGTCCCAGGGTCTTTAGTGGTGTTCTGAGCCCAGAACCCACCTCGCAGGGCCGCACGGCTTCCGCACTGTGTCCCTGACTAAGCAACCAATTAATGGGGCAGTGTCCCTATCTAGGGCCTGTCCCTATACTCCACAAGCTATTAGGTGGCTCAGGACCTAACTGGGGCCTTGGGGCTGCTGGCCTAATGCAGAGGGTCACTGACCCCTGCATCCACCTCTTACCCCTAGCTGGTCCGGATCCTGACTGCCTGCGTGACTGCAAAACCCCGCGAAAAGTATCTCTTCTCTCCTGGGCAAATCCCTCAGCCCTATTGGCTCCCTGGCGTCAGGTGTCTCTGCCCCTATGCACCTTGGGGGCTGGCAGTCTATTCTCGCGCATGCGCGAGCTATCTGGGGCCTCCCGCGCTGTCTCCTGCATCTGCGCATGCGCAACAGCACTAAGCATGGCGGCGCCCTGCTTCCCGGCCGCCGGGGACCCCAGCAACGCGATCGCGGCCTCGGCAACCGGCCCGATCGCGTCCCCGGCAACCGCCCGACCGCGTCATGGCAACCGGCCGCGCATCCACACCGCGCGCTACAACGGGGAAGGAGGGGGTGAGTGCGCGAGGGGGGGACCTGGCTACATATTAAATAAACATGAAGGCAAACAGATACAGGGTCCTCTGACGCATTTCTCGCCCGACGGGCGCTTTATCAAACTCTTTGATAAAGCGCCCATCAGGCGAGAAACGCGTCAGGGGACCCTGTATCTGTTTGCCTTCATGTTTATTTAATAAATACCTTTTTATTGGATACCAGCCTCTAGCCCTATCTCTTGATGTGATCAGCTCTACACCCGATTTTTTGCTAAACCAACCTTGAACTGAAGCAAGCCACACCGGGACTAGCTGACTCCTACATTGTGAGTTCAATTTATTATTTATATTCACAGACTTTCCTCCGGTAGCCAGTGTGAGCTCTACATCCCTCCAGCCGTCCAGACCGCCGGGCAGAGACATGTGCTTCAATACAGGGTGAGTGTTGTTTTTGCTCCACTTACCCTTGTTAGCACAGTCGGGCTCCCGCTTATTGGTCTTATTATATGGGGCTATATAGGAGTGAGATTTCTCATTATACACACAAAGTTCATGACAGTACAATTAGAAAAAGACAGAACAAGTATGGTTTGTTTGGAAGGGTTGCCAGGAGAAAGCCTCTTCTCTCTAAAAAGAAGATGGCAGCACGGCTTAGGTTTGCAAAGTTGCATCTGAACAAACCACAAGACTTCTGGAACAATGTTCTTTGGACAGACGAGACCAAAGTGGAGATGTTTGGCCATAATGCACAGCGCCACGTTTGGCGAAAACCAAACACAGCATACTGCTGCGGCACAGTTTATTCGAGCATTTGCCCGTTCTGTGCCGCAGCAGTAGCCTGGCGCGCGCCCGAGTGTGACGGGCGCGCGCCGAAGCAGCGGAAGAGCGCCCTCCGATCGGGGCGCTCTCCCTACCGCTGCCGGGTCCGCCGGGTCCCCCGGAACCCCCTGCCGCTGTTCCGCGATCGCGGGACACCAGGGCTCCCTCGGGGAGCCCCTGGACACGCGTGCAGGGGGCGCAGGCTCCCGATGACGCGTGACCGCGCGTCTATGACGCGCGGCACGCCGAGGGGCGGCCACTAGCAAGCCGGGAAATCTCCCGGCTTGCGGATCTGGCCGCACTGCGATAAAGTGTGTCGCCAGTGTATCAGCACAAACACCTCAAACCAACTGTCAAGCACGATGATGGAGGGGTGATGATTTGTGGTTGTTTTGCAGCCATAGGACCTGGGAACCTTGCAGTCATTGAGTCGACCATGAACTCCTCTGTATACCAAAGTATTCTAGAGTCAAATGTGAGGCCATCTGTCCGACAGCTAAAGCTTGGCCGAAATTGGGTCATGCAACAGGACAATGATCCCAAGCACACCAGCAAATCTACAACAGAATGGCTGAAAAAGAAAAGAATCAAGGTGTTGCAATGGCCCAGTCAAAGTCCAGACCTCAACCCGATTGAAATGCTGTGGCGGGACCTTAAGAGAGCTGTGCATAAATAAATGTCACAGACGACAGAGAAGCCCAATGCTACATCCAACATGACAGAAATACACAGTAAATACTTATATTCTCTTGAAATAGGGTCATTTAGTTTAACCCTTTGGCCAAAGCGTTGTAAGCAACGACAAGGCAGACACCTGTTCGCAAGGTCTAACACTACCAGATAAAATACTAATATACCTCTAACCTCCATCAGCTGTTGGAGGTTAGTGGCTCCTCCTTCCCAGGTTTTAAGCCCGCCCCTCCCCACTTCCCTAGTTTGCAGGTCCTTTCATTCTGCTGGATATAGACCCACTGTGGTCTTTCTCCCTCCTAATAGAGGTAAATGAGAATTTTAATCCTAATAGAGGTATATTAGTATTATATCTGGTAGTGTTAGGCCTTGCAAACAGGTGTCTGCCTTGTCGTGGCTCACAAGCTTACAACGCTTTGGCCAATGGGTTAAACTAAATGACCCTTTTTCAAGAGAATATATAAGTATATACTGTGTATTTCTGTCATGTAACCATATAACATAGTCCCCCAAAGCTTATAATTGCTGCATTTCACAGCTTTTGAGCACAGCCTGGGTTAAGATGCATAGCCAGAAAACCTACCCACAGAGAGCCGTTTCGACTTTAATGGGTCTCATCAGTGTCAGGTTGGTTATACTGGTTTTGCAAAATGAAACATGGGATAGATTTCACCACACTTAGTTAAATTATGGTGGGTAAAAAGGTGACAAAAACCCTCCACAGTAAAGCATATTACATTGTTTTGAACCAAAAGGTGGCACTGTGTGATCATTCCATTTAATATATATATCCTTCTAGTGGCCTCAACACTATAAGTCCTGGTAAGAAAAGGCAGTGTTGGGGTTAAACCCCTGCACAGGAGCATGCCAGCGGGTGTGGGCGGTGGAAAAACAGACCACCCCCCCCCCACCAAGATGGAGCTCATTGCAGAAACTAAAGGAGGAGAGTTCAGGGTCCCTGAGGAGCATCCTGGAGTCTGATCGCGGTTCTGGCCGAACAACAGGGGAACCGAGTGGTGAGTTGCAAGATGCAAGCTTGCCGTTGCAAAATATCTGGGTTTGATGCCAAGTCTGTAGCCGCGCCCCCTTTATTCCAACTGGGACTCCTGATTTCACCAGAGGGAGGAGTCGAGGAGCCAACGGCTCAGTATGGGGTGTGACCGGAAGCGAAGCCGCCAAAGCCGTGTTGCTCAGTGTCGGAAGGTTTACCACTGAACTGTCTCTGCCTGGAGGCAGTGTAATTATTCGGGACAGAGAGGAGAAATTCCTGCACTATGTGTGCATGATTTGTGGTTGCCCAGGAGGCGAGATGGGAGATGACGCCCGTTGCCTACGGTGTGTTGTAGCCTACCTGCAACCATGGCTGCCTGCCTGTGACCGGCCTATATCAGCCTTATCCCCGATGGAGGTGCGTGTCGGGTCCAACTGATCTGTAAGCTCCAGCGAGTGGCGGACATTTCCTCTGCGGGTGCAGAGAGGGACTACCTAACAATACTGTCCGTTCTCTTCCACTCCGGTCGTGACGCTTCCCGCATTGTCTTTTGCAGGAAATAATAAAACCCCAGGCCGGACTCAGGAGCCAAGTCCCTGGGCGTTCACTATTTGCTAGAGAGCAGCGATGCCAGCCCAGCGGAGCCCCGAGAACCCGTTGAGGATTTACTGCTGCGGCCAACTTCAGCCTTACAAATGCCCGTAATTTTCCGGGGCTTTTTCTGGCTAGCGCCGAAATTGGCCACGCTCAGCCGCATCTTCCCCTCCCCTCACGACCCCTTGGCTGTCTCTGCTCCCCCTCTTCCCGCATCTCCCCTCCATTCCCCTGTCCCCTTACCCGGGGATGCCGGCGGAACATGTGACCGGCGCCACAGTGACGCGCGGCACGCGTCACCAGCCGCGTCTGCCCGGAGTCTGCCCGCACATTGCGGTGGCGGCCGCATAATACTCAGCTCGGCCGCCACTGTACCTGTTTCCATGTCGGCTGGTGATAGAGGTCCTGAGTCCTTATCACTTACCCTGAAGGGGTCATTGCCCAGCCAAGAGAGCCCTGCGGGACGCTCTCCACCCTGCATCCCGTGACCAAATTTCCCTGTGAGGTGACACCGACAGCGATCCTAGCGTCCAGGCTGTTGATCGGCGAGGGTGCGTTCATCATCGAGGTTCCTCCAACGCCCCTGATATAACGGCCGTCTCCGCGGATCCATCGGCCGATGACTACCCAGCCACGGTAGTCCAGGATGTCAATCCAGCATTGTTGGCGAGCCATGAGAACGATCACAGTTTTCAGCAGCAGAACCAGGAGATGCAGTAAGCCTGAGCCCACGCGGAAGCCTACGAATCCACAAGGCTGTGGAGCGTGGGGATTAAAATCTATGACGTGAGTGGGCCCGTGAAAGTATTTCAACTCCACAGCCAGAGGCAGAGGCGTCCCCTGTCAGAGTACTGGCTGGTGCTACTTTTGTTGCTGCTCCTACCGCTCCTCCAGTGTTGCTCGTGGGAGCCATTCCAATGATGACCTTGTTCATCGGGATCTTCCAAGTGACCCTCCTGCTCTAGTGAGTACTTCCGCATCCCATCCTGTGGTGTTGCGGTGCCAGGAGCGGGAGCTACAGTAGAACAATCGCTGGTTAAGGCCAGCACTGGAGCCGTGGTCCCCGAACCTCAGGGCCTGAAAAGCCAAGATCGGGACTGTCCAATGCCGCGGGCAATTGACTGCTTCTAGGCGAGCATAGCTGGACCAAATAAAAGCAGAGTGTGAACCGCCCGAAATGTCTTGTTTACTGCCGACAGGGTTGGGGTTCAGGACACTGTTCCTTCTTCGAGAACGGAGGTGGCTGATGCTACACCAGTCGTAAAGAAGGAGGTGCCGGCCCAATCCCACACTGCAATTCTACTATCCCCGCCACCTGCCCAGAGATCCCTGCCCTTGATATCAAGCACCGTCCCCTCGGCCACGACCCCCTACCATGACTGTAGCACCACAACGTACTGTTGGAAAAGTATATGTATGTATCTGATGATGCCAACGATGTGCACAGGTGGTGGGATCCTATGTTCAGGGGTTATGTACTGCATTTAAACAGGGCGCACTTTGTCCTGGAGAGGGGCGATCAGGTAGATCACTGGTGGGAGAATGGCAAGTTTACTCCAGAGCAGGAGGCGGAGATAATAAGGAAAAGTAACCAATGTATGGATCAGGGACTACTTGCACCACCAGAGAGGGGGATGATTTCTATGCTTCTAACCTGGGATGGACCACTATTCTGAGTATTGCTGTGCAGGGTTTGTGGGCAAAAACTTATGAAGAGTAGCCGTGCAGAGAGAGTTCTAGTCCAGCTTTTCAGGCGTTCCCATGGGTACGATTACCCTTATCTCCCCGAAGAGCTCTTGAGAGCCGCTGAGGCTAATAGGGATGGATAGGTAAGGACAGCAGTGATTGAATATATGGCTCCTAAATATAATACAACAGCTGTATTTAGGGCATGCCACGCTGAATATTTGGTTAAGGTCTGTCAGGTGGGATGCAATATTCACCTAGGCCGAGTAGAGTAAGTTAGCGAGTATGGCAGAAAGAAGTGCTACTCTATCACAGTGCCTGATAAGGAGGGTAAGCTTGTCCGGAAGCCAGACCCTGACCACTACTATTAATACAGCAGGAGCGGTATTGCATATCGTAAAGGGAGATACAACAGGGATATACTGCATATTGAGTCGGGAGGTAATTACAGCAGGAACGGTACTGCACCCGGGCAAAAGGTTATCTTGTCAAGAGGAACCAGTTATGTAACCATGGTATTGTGATGTATTGTATTCTGTGTGTTTTAGAATTCTGTGGGCCGGCACAATTATTGATGGTGCATAATTATGCTCCTTATGTGGGGTCGTGAAGAGGATTTTCACCAGAGGGAGGATGTAGCCAAGTGCACCTGGCCTTTTACTGGCCTCAACACTATAAGTTCTGGTAAGAACAGGCAGTGTTGGGGTTAAACTCCTTTGCAGGGCCTAGCCTGCAGTTGCAGCCTGGATGGGTACTATGTTGCCTTAACCAGGGCCAGGCCTAAACCGGCATTTGGAGTGTCATACCTGGGGAAGGTACTGACTGGGTCATATGAATATGGTGTGATGCCTGTCAGTACCTGCCCTGTTATGGGGCGGGGGTTACAAGTCCTTCCCCCCGGGTATAAAATCTGACACTCCACCAAATTGAGGTAGTTGATTATTGGACAGTGTGATACCCTTTTTCCTATAAGAGGGTCAAGGAAATTGGGAGGGGCTATTGGGGCCTCAAACCCCTGGGTCTACTCCAGGGCTGGAGGACAATCATGCTGTTATGCAATAAACCTGCCGTTGGACTAACTATGTTGTGTGGTTATTGGAGAGGAGTATTGCCTGTGGGGACCATCCTGCATCCAGCAGGATCCTCATGGGATGGAGGCGCTGCACAGTAAAGAGATAGAGAAAGCCTGCCCTGGTGATGCTCCCAAACTACAACTGCGGAGCCACTCAGACCTCCTGAACTAGCTGGTGAGCTACAGCACCAGGGGAAATATCCAAGTAGTGGACAGATCTTCTGTGGCAAGGGGATGGGTGGGGGGACAGGTGATTATATATAGATGGGTATATACATATTCAATGCAACTTTTGACAAATTATAATAAGGATGATTCACATAAGATGCACAAAGACCAAAGTATAGGGAGACTCAATATTTCACGCTACATAGTCCTTTGTCAAGAGTCGAAAAAAGAATCACCTGATTACCCGTATAGATACAAAGCGAGGATAATGATGATAATCCCACTTCCTCCCACAGCGGCTGCCGAATCCGCACTTGATGTCATTGTGTATACCAACTCACTACATCATTACGTTGTCATGGCTATGCATAGGTACATATAACCCTATTAAGATATAAGGAAGTTCTATAAAGCAAAATCAAAAAGCAATATACAAAAATGGCAATAGAAAAAAAATGATAATCTAACCACATAAATACAAAGAACTAAAGCGGTGTAATCTGACTATTGTCCTTCCTAAATAGTGCAAGAACATATACGCCACATGTAGGATTTAATTACAAAGCCAAGGATTTAACTACAAAGCCAAGTGCTTTGTATGTAAGCATTTCTTCTCTAAAAAATACAGTAGTGTTGCACGCCAATAATGTAGGTAGGAAAAAAATTGTTGTTGTCAACAACCAAAAATTAATTACAAATATTAAACACGTTGCTTTGAAATTGAAGGTTCTATACACACCTCCAAAAACAAATCAACAAATGTAAAAAATGATCATGCAAACAGGCACTATTTTATTTACCAATTTGCACAATCCATAACTATCAGTTTACTTAGGTGCAGGTCAATCTTGCACGGGAGACAAAAACCCTTACCCAACCCTCCAATCCATAGAATTCAGTACGTACAGTATAGTAGTCTATAACAAGAGAGAGGTTTTGGGTCCAAGGTTGGACCCTTCTTCAGCATGAAGCAACTCATTAATTGGTCTGGGGGCAGTGGCGGAACTAGGCAGTGTGGGCCCCGGTGCAAGTTTACAAAGGCCCCTATTTTGCCCCAGACCCTACATGTGGCATGGGTGTCACGGCGGCGACTGAGGGAGCCCAACCAGGTAGTGATTGCGGAAGCTGGGCCTGACTTCCGGTGTCGCCTAACTGCCATGATAGGACCATTTCATTACTGCTTTTAATGGTCTTCGTTAATATTGTGCAAATCTGAAATTAACTGAAAACTGATACGGATCTGAAATGTAGTGGTCGGCTGATGTATGTACATGCATACATGCACAAATATGTATATAGTGCCAACAATGTGTGATAGATACACACACACACACACACACACACACACACACACACACACACACACACACTATAATAGAGGGAATTATAATACAATGTATGTGCCACAAACATACCCAAAAAATAGGAAACAAATCCCTACACGGAACGCTTACAATCTAAAATTGTATGGGAAACTTAGAGACCATAGGGGAAGGTGTAAACCTCACACCGTAAGGGCAGCAGATGGCAATGCTTGACCATAATGGTTGGTGCATCTGCGGAGGTGGAGCTGTAATCATGAGTACAGGATATTGAAATGCTCTATTCAGGTGTATTTTAAGTTTGACTTGAGAGTTGGGAGAGAAGGTGCTTGGTGTATAGAGTGTGAGGGAAAAAAAGGTTTTAGGTGAGGTGGAAGGGATGGAAAGCAGACAGGAGAAGATCACAGGACTCAAATCAGTGATGTAAAAAGAGCCTTGAATGCGAGGAGGAGAACATGGAGGTGATCAAGAACTTGATTGGGAGACAAGTGAGGGATTTAAAGGGGAGATGAGCAGACCCTGTTCCAAGGAAAAGCAAAATGATTGTAGCAGAAACATTTGAACAGATTGCAAGGGAGAGAATTGTGAAGCAGGAAGACCTGTCAGCAGTAGGTTACAAGTATCACGACAGGGGAGGATAAGGGCATGAATTAGTTTTACCTGTAGACTAACAGAGGGAAGGGCAATGTTACAGAGAAAGTGACATTTTAACCAGAGCATGAATGTGAATGGAGGAGAGGGAGGAGTCAAATGTATTGCCTATATGCTTTGGTGATAGGATGGGTGGTGGTTTTTCTTACTGTGATAGCAAAAGGAAATATTTGTTCAGGTTTAGGAGGAAATAGAAGTAGCTTGGTTAGAGACATTAAGTTTGAGGCAGTAAAGTATTATCCATGGGGATATAGCCAAGTGGCAAATCAATACTTGGGACTGGAGCCATGTTTGCGCATACTGAATTAGGCCCTAAGCAACATGCTGAGGACTACTTTTACAATGTTTTCTTTATAGCACAAGGCAAGAAACCTGGGGAAAAAATTGTATTACAAGAGCTGTATAAAGAGGTTTGGTGCAGCTTTGTTTTTTTCCTAAACTACGATCCGTAAAATTATATATCAATTGGGGGAAAAATTGTCCCAAGTATAAACACGCTTTTGACATTCCTTTTTGAGAAAGAAATTCGTAAGAATAAAATTGGTTAACAAAACTGAATTTTTTGATTTATAATATCTCAGATGTCCCAGTTGATGTTATTATTATCACATTAGACAGCAGATATATCCTTATTCAACACACATATCTGGGCAAATGTACAATAAATTATATATCCTTGTTATCATATGTGTTACAATAACCTGTCTAAAATGAACTTTCGATGCACAAATAAGGGGATGCTGAGGAAGGGAAAAAAAAGGGAGGTGTCAGTCTCGCCCCTATTGACCCCAGTAGTCATGTACAAATATACAGATGTAGCCAATATCACTGCACCAATTATCGGGAAATAAATTGTGAGATTTTGAAACACGCGGCTCCATTGGTCCCCCGTTAATGCGTTAAAAATCACAACAGCAGAAACGCAATGTTGCCTACTGTACATCTGTAATTTGACAGACATGGGACACAAGTGGGCTCATTCTCGTAGCTCCGAAGTGGTCATTTCCAAACCACGCGGTTTGGCATGTTCAAAAGTAGCGGCAAGAGTTGGACACGTTCAAATACCTCCAAATTAGGCATTTTATACAAAAAATCTTCCCGAAATTAGAATTTCCCCCTCTCACTAACTTTGAGAAGATATGCCAAGTCGGCACTCATCAAAAAGGTCTAATAACTAAAATATATGCTGTACTGGAGACATCAGCAGACCACCTGTTCATGAATATATGCTCAAATGGGCAGCAGAATTAAATACAGTTATTGACAGAGAGGATTGGGAAGATATATGGGACTCTGCCTCAGGAACCTCCATATGTACTACGACAAAAGAAAATATTTACAAAATTTTATTTCACTGGTATCTTACCCCAATGAGATTAAAACAAATCTACCCTCTGGCCTCCGATCTTTGCTGGAGAGGCTGTGGACAAAGGGGAGACATGGTCCATATATGGTGGTCATGTCCAGAAATTCAGAAATATTGGCTTACTGTACAAAAATTAATAAAAGAGGTAACAGACCTCACAGTACCCATTGATCCACTGACCTACCTACTAGCCAGACCAATGGAAAAAATTGATCGACTAGTGAGGAAATGAATCTCCTTTATTCTCACAGCAGCGAGATGTGCAATTGCGGCCTCCTGGAAGAAAGTATCCCCCCCTCCAAACAAATGTTAAAAAAGAGGGTTAACGTGACAATGCATATGGGAAAACCAACTGCTTTCCTCAAACAATCTACAAAAGCCTTCTACAGAATTTGAGAGCCCTGGCTGATTAAATAAGTGGAGTTAAATGTTTGCCTCTATCAGGAGATAGAGAGAACCAGATCTGGACGATACAGACTCCCCTGAAACCAAACTAAACTGATGGGTCTTGGTTCTCGGAAACCAGGGGGGGCCGAACTCCTCCCCTTAACCCTCCCTCTCTCCCTTGTTCACCCCCCCCCCACACCACTCCCCCTTCTCCCTCCACCCCCTCCCTACTCTTTTTCTAGCCTCTCTCTCTTAGGGCCACAGGGTGGCCCAGGGGCCTCACCCAACTGGGTGATATTCTTTTCTATCCTATAAAAATTATTTTTGCATTAGGCTGTATGTATATTGCAATGTCTGGTAACTATATCTATGCCTAATAAAAACGTTTCAAAAAAAATAAAAGTAGCGGCAAGAAATGTGAGAAAAAAAACCCTATTCTCTATTGCAAACTGCTTCTTCTAAATCGTGTCTATAAAAAGTGACAACCCGCACGGTTTATCCGCCATGCGGCCCGCATTGTACTTCAGAAGCAGAATGACCCGAGGTGGTGCTATCGCCATCTCCAGTCTGACTTATGGGTTTTGCTCTCTCAGCCAAACCCATATTTCAGGCTCTGGATGTAACTCGCAATACCAAATCTCATTACCCTTGAGGTGGCGTGGAAAAAAAAAAAAAGTGAGGTTTTAGAAACGGTTTGCATAACGGAGCTACAAGAATTGCAGTTGTCAAAAAATGTGAAATGGGGGCTTTTTTGACAAACTGATCAGATTGGCAGAGCCGGAGTGAAACAGCGTCTAAAAAAGCTTTTTAGACACAGATTGGACATATGAGAAGGGTTTACAGAATAGCAAAGCATGCTAATCTGATCAGGAAGGGCTCTTTAGAAGCAGATTAACACCCCAGAGCTACGAGAATAGGCTACTAAAAGGTTCTGACTATTTGGACCAAAACATTAGTAATATGTAATCAGATAATTTTGATGGTTCACCACAGAACTACCGCACTACTCCTTTATACAGTCCAATGGCTCCCAAGTTTCATGTTGGCCTGTCCCACCACATGATACAATTATAACAATAATTTACCCATCAGAAGCATTCTCTCTCTAACATTAATCATTAACAAGTTTCAATAGTTGGTTATCGCAGCACTGCCATCTGGTGTTGGATAATCTACATTGTCTGGTTTATTTCCCTATAAGTAACAAATCCATGTTAGAGCAGCAGTCCAAGCTGCCGCTTTTTTTAATTATTATTTTCTTTTCATTATGTGCATCAATAAAATCCACACAATGATAATTAGCCAAGTTGACAATAAATCCGTTCTCGGCGAAGATTCGGCTTGGGGGTTCACCAAGAAGAAGATCAAAGATGCAAAGTTCTATGGGAAAGATCATGTCGAGGCAGTCCCTCGATACAATTGGTGCATTGCTAGAGAGAGGGCAGGGCTCAAAAAGGGGTGAGAAGAGGAAGGGGATGTGACTTTGTAAATGGTTGCTATAGAAACAAAAAATATTTGTTACATTATAATACATTTAAAATGTCTTTCAGAGTGGCTTAAAAAAAAGCTACAAGTACAGAATGGATTAAAAAAAACACATGTAGGATATTGTTGGTCTGCAGCTTTAGTTGCTTTAACACTTTCAAATAAGCACAAAATAGACTCTGCAAGATTCAAGCACTAATGGTTTGTCATATCTATCAATATTCTGTTTCTAAATCTAGAAACAGTACGATGAACAGTAGGACTCGCCGCAGTGAACAAAACAAACAAACGGCAATTGTGTGTTTTTTTTTAAAGTTGTACCAGTCTGGGAAATCTACGCGCATGTGCCATTGTGCTTAAAAAAAATCTCCAAAAAAAACATTTTTTTCTTGCAATCCTCACCCCTTTTGGCAGCTGTCCATTCAAGTGAGATCCTATCAGCACCAGTCCCTCAAAAGTATAGGATTTTTTTTCTTGCAAAATTAAAATCTAAGAACTCAGTATTTAGCATTCTTATTTTCCCCATTACCCTAGAAATAATACATTATATACTTAATCACAGAATACAGTTCCATTACTTGAGACAATGTTTTAAACATGATCAGTGTCTAAATATGGCAAATTGACTAAAGGTTAAAAGTATACATCTAAATATTGTAACACAACACAAAGTGTAGGATTCACAGGATTTTGTGAGTGAGACAAATCACAGGGAGATGTGTTAAAAGCTGCATCAATAACAACTAATGTCTTTTAACCCTACATTAAGTAGGAGGTGGGAGGGTGCTGCCCAACTGCAAACTACAAAAGCAATGCTCAAGCAATGCTAGGATTTAACACCTCACAGAACAAGTAAGGGCTGTTATATAGTGGCCGCGTGCGCTACGCCGTGCGCGCGCGCGGGGCACTTATAATTGGCTGATATTAGTCAGCCCTTCTATATAAGGGCCGCGTGCACGCACGGCAGTGAGCGAGCATCCGGCCGACAGCGGGGAAGACGGGGAAAATAATCTTTTTGCGCCGCTACCGGTGCTGAAATTTATGTGTGTGTGTGTGTGTGTATGCATGTATGTATATATGTGTTTGTGTGTATGTACAATGTTAATAATTATTTTATTTTTACCAAAGTGTTTTTTTTTGTAATAAATAATAAATCACACACACACACACACACACACACACACACACACACACACACACACACACACACACACACACACACACACACACACACACACACACACACACACACACACTACCGTCTCACAGCTCAGCATACACACAAAAAGCGTGCGGCACGTGCACGCTCGTTCGCACACACTATAGAACAGCCCTAAAGCGTTTCACAAAAAGCAACTCCTCTGCATTAAAAAAAAAATAACATAGATACTCACTTGTGTATAACCCCTCAAACATGGATTTTGATTTATTTAAACTAAGGGTTTCTAATAACTATTGTTTTACTTATTTGGCAATTGCACTCCCTTCTAAAAAAACAACAAAAAAAAACACATTACAGGCAATTATTTTTTATCAATAAAAGACAGATGGAAGAAATGAAATAAACAAGTAGACGTACCCCAGCAGTCTGTGATTTTTCTTCATGAAAATACAAGATCCCAAGTTCAGGAATATTTCAACAACTCCAATTTTGCAGCTTCAATATTTTCAGGTTGTGTGTGTGTGTATATATATATGTATGTATATATATAAATGTAGGTATATATCTTAAAGATTTGTTTGTCTTCACTTTCTACATCTTGCAAAAGGAAAAAACAACACACCGAGTCTTTGTAGCAGTTAATGTCCTGAACCAAATCTAAAGCCTGTTCCTATTCATGCTCTTGTTCAGTCTGTTGCACTTCACTATCAATGCATTGATCTCCAAGGAAACCAATGGCTGCACAGTATGTTCACAAAGCCCCTGGGAAATTTCATGGGGGATAAAAACGTACATTCAAATGTGCTATTCTGTTGGTTGGCCTTGCACATTTTTAGACAAAGATTTGATTGTAAATATACTTTACTCTGCATAGGAGAGTTATAAACATGTATGTCAGAATATTAAAGGTTTTATGTACTTCAATGCCAATAAGGGTGTGTGTGAAAATGACAACCAAGTTTGTTTTACTCTCCAGTAAACATCTTTCACCAACTATGAAGTATGTTCACGGAAATACAGAAGCAGCTGGAGCAAAGCACCAAGATTCTGTCTGCAACAAACCAACAGCTGAGTCTAACAGTTGGGAAATCTTATACCTGGTCTATAGTACTAGCTGCTTCATCACGACCGGCTTTGGCATTTTTGCATTTGCTACCCAACTATCAAGCATTATTTTTTTTTCTTCAGTCTTCTGAATTTCCGGGGGAAAAAAAGGATGGATGACAGACCAAATCATGGTTTCAAAGTAGAGATTAAACGTTTTATTTTTACAAGGAAATATAGCTTTACCTCTGCAAAAAAATTATTACAAGGGATGAATTGTACAGTTTGTTTGATACACTTTGCATAGTCACTATAAAGTCCTAAATGACTTATTTACCAAACATGCCAATAATAAAGGTAAGCTCTCACCTGTGACAACTATTTAAAAAAAATGGGTATAAAATGTTGACTTTTGGAAGTTCACATTACCAAAGCTGGTTACACTGCTAACTCAATAATACGAAGGAAGCTTAATTTCCTGTCAGTGTTCATAAAGTGCATCACATGTCCCACTTAGTATAGAAATGTACATTTCATTACCAAAGGAACACAAAAATCAGGACGAAAAATCATATTTTGTGGAGTGTAAGAGTATATAAGATATTTTTCATTACAGAAAGTTATTTCAGATTTCCTATTTTCTCTCACTTTATTTGCAAATCAACGCCATGCTATAACATGGGATTACCTGGAGTGCAACCTTTCCATTGGTACTGTAGGTTTTCTAAATTTGGCTCCAACAATACCTGGCACCCTCGAATAAAAAAGCCACAGTACACTGTAGTGATTATTAATTTTATTTTTTCAAAGAGGAAAGAGAAAAAAAAATTATACTCAGAAGAGCAAATCGCAGCTAGGAAAATAAGTGTGAACTGAACTAAAAGATGTGAGAAAAAGGGCATTATAGTTCTTTTTTTTAAATGGTAAAAGGTTTGAATATGGATGTATTTTTGGGTAACTAATGTGTTTAGTTGCCGGTGTATTGCACACAAAGGGCATGCTAACGGCAGGATGGACTCAGGACTTCCAATTCCACCAGCCTATTTTTGCAGTAGGGAAATCTAAGTCAAGATAACATTTGTCCTTCATGGTTAATTTCTTTATCTTCTAAAGTGGCTATTCAGGCCATTTTTGGACAAAAATTCCCAATGAAATCGATGAGGATTTTCAGTCAGAAATGGCATAAAAATAGAATTCACCCATTAGAACTTGATCGTTCCAATAATGTGTTTTATTATTTGGGGAATATTACCATGGAGTGACCCTTCTTCTGTGAGGCCATTAGTGCAACGGCAGATTTTAAGAAAACATTTATGCGTAACGGCGTTTCCCCCACCCTCTGCGAGATTCCCCTGTTACCAGGTGTATAGTGCTGGATACCTGCTGGCTCACAGGATGCGGAGTCGTCCGCCATTGGTAGTGGGGACATCAGGACAGGCTTCTGGGGTAGATACTTGCTCTTTAGCTCATGGTTGTTAGCGCCTCCATGAAGATGAAGGCTCCAGGAAGATGAAGGCAATCCCTGCAGGAGAACTTACACTACTCCCCACTGATAGATTGCACACCAGACAGTACTATAGTTGAACGGGAACACTTTATTATCGCTCTTCCTCTGCATACACAGTATAACCGGTATCTGCATTCACAAATTGGTCTTCAACCTTAGGATGGTCCCTGGATGTCCACCCCTGGCCTAGGGCAGTCCCAACTCTTCCCTGACTCCCTAATAGCGTCAGCATTTAAAAAAAGGGAGCTTGCTAGGTGTGGGAGGAGGGACCAGAATCCATATTTGAGGCAGAAATGTAGTTGGGTTCATTCATGATTTGATCCCGGATTCGTATTCTAGATACAAACTCGTGGTTGAATTAAATTGAATCGCACGTGTCTTGTAAAGTTTGGGTCTAGGAAATACAAACACCCCAAAGTTTGGGGGGGAAGGGGGAGTTTGGATTTATAACCACTGATTGTGCCAGTCCTTCGTACAAAGTAATTTTTTTCTTGATTCTTTTATAAAATCATACATTGCAAAAATGTCAAGCTCGCCACAAAATGCACATCGTGAACGTCTATTGTAGCTCTTGTTTGTATGGAGTTGAAAGTTTTTACTGTTTGTAATCACTGTTATTAGAGACAATTATACTAACCTGAAGTTCCCTGAATCATCACGGACACCTCTAAAAAAAAATCTCACAAATGCCAACCTAAGACTGTATTTTGCAAGGAAAAAAGTAGCATTACACATATTTACTCATTTTCCCTTGTATGTGATCGTGAGTGTGTAAAAGGATTCTGTCCATCAAGGAAATTATTCTTAAAGTAAAATAAAAAAAAACTTATTTTAACTACATATAGCCCTTGTAGGTTTGGGCTATTATTCTGTCCTCCTGTGCAATAATCCCTGGTAAGGGCAGGTTTGCCGGGAGTTAAGATGGGTTCTCCCCACTCACTGCAGATCAGTGAGGCAGAGAAAGCAGTGAATCATGCATGTGTCCAATAAGGGACAGGGGCGGGCTCTTGTTGTATCTGTCTTAATGATCTGCATTTCCTGTATTGAGTCAGTTGCTCCTACCCTGAGAGGAGCTGAGTCTTACCTAACCGAGCTGTCAGGGACCTGGCAGGTTTGAGGCCCTCCCCCTGGGAGAGGCTGGTAGACTGTTCCCACTACTCTGATAGGGGGTAGTGGAAGAGCTAGGCCTGCTTCCAGGGCCCTGACTGGGAGTGAAAGGCCAGGGTTATCCTGAGAAGTACTGCTGTGACTGTGTATGCTGTACAGTGTGCTGCAGAGGAAATAAAGTGTTCCTGATTTATAAAGAAGCGGTTGTGAGACTGGAATCTCTCATCCCTGAGTGGGACGTTCTATTCCAGGGATTCCACCCCATATCCTGGGGCCTGCAATAGATGGAGGCACTGTCACCGTGAGTACGTACTGGGTATGTCCACATAATAGTACAGTCCTGACCTTCCCCATAATACCATCAAGCGGGAGACACAGAAGTCCTGTAAGCCAGCAGGTGCGCCACACTATTATGCCTTGTAACCAGAGTAGCATTTCCCCTAGGAGACTCTATTTGCGATTGGGTGGGGGAATACCGTTACATACATATTAAAAAACAAAAACAAACTAAAAACAAAACAGGAAAATTCTTTTTATAGCCACCTCGTGAGTTGATCGATACTTTCTACTGGATTTGGCTGTCTCACCCAATCTTTTTCCTGCTCATGCCTCTTTGTCGATTGGAGTAACGCACAGTTGCAGTACAGGTCTGCATCATACTACAAGCATCTCCACATGGAATCAAGAGACTGGAGTGACGGACAGAGTGTTCCCAGACGGACCGGGGCTTCTAGGTAGTTTTACCAGCTTCAGCACTCGGGAGCTCCATTGCTCCGCAATACAAGATGACGGCATTTTTTCTAAGTGCCCTAGTCAGCAACGGGAAACGACGGACAGAGAACCTCACCGTGGATTGGGGATACAGAGCTAAACTGCTTATTCTCTGTAGTGTATATCCCTACCAGTTCTTCCTTTATTGTCCGTCCTCCCATACCCTGCTTGTCTATATCTTATACTTTATGTGGATCCAGCATGTCACATGTTTTTTCACTTGTTACCATACAGCAACAGTATATCCAGACATACTGAATATGGATACAATATACGGGACTTTGTGAGGTTTCCTTGCTCCCTTATGTGCTATTTTTTTGTAGCTCAAAGTAGTTTCATTTTTTTACAACACTTAAGGAACCATAACTTTTTTGTATCCAACACCTGACATAGTTGTGATGGTCTGGGCCTACAGTTACAGGCCAGTATCTGCTTCCACCCACCATCATATTTGACATGAACAGCTTCTGCAGGATGTGTGGATCTCTAAATGCTATAATATCTGCCCAATTCACTGCTTCCTTCTGGAGCACAGTAGGTTGCTTGAATGCTACCAAACGCAGGCCCCCTGTATTGTTATTTATAGACTTCTCCCACTGTCACATTATTCTACAGCCTCTGGTCACTGTTGCTGTTTTATTAAGTTATGGAGGCAACAGATTCAGCAGTAGACCTCAATAAAATGAGGCCCATATGTCATATCGAGGATTACTTCCTTGATGATTACTGTTCGGTCCTGGATTTTCAAAATCTTTTCCAATTCTTAAAAATTGACCCTTCGTGACAGAAAATGTGCAGACTGCAAAAAAAAACAGTCAGAAGAGGATTTTGCTATGCTTGGTGCACAATCACTAAACTTTTCCCAGGACAATGGATGGTCCGGACCACAGTTTAAGAAGAAGAGGAGGAGGAGGAGAAAAGGTGAGTGTACATTTCATGCAAGTTACTTACTCATTATTCAATGGAAGATAGATACTAGAGGCAACTAACCTACCTGCTTGTTTTCGCTTATGCATTATAAACTGAGAATGTACTGTACAGTATACAAGTTCAATACAACCCAACTACTTCATTTCAATTAAGTTAGACACTAGCTTGTGCATTTGGAAGGGAGATTGGACACACAGACGTGTTTGTGCATTGGGAGTGCTACCAGTACTACAATAGGTCACTCAATAAAGAATGTCTTGCTATGCCAAGGGGGGTTGGGAAGGTGTTGTGGTGGTCATCGTGGCTTTGGTGGAAGCAGAAAAAGGCCATTAAGGAGCAGTACCAACAGACAATAGATGTCATTTGTCATCCTAAATAGTCCATGGACTCAGCAGTGGCAATTGGGGGACAAATGTTGGCCTCAGAAAAGGCAGCACACAATATTATACAACATATAGCTATCGAGGTGGAGCAGTGCGAGCATGATTTTGATGCTGAATATGAAATTAGTGGTGTTGTATGCACCAGAGATAGCTCAAGTAGGGGGAGAAGGATAGCTTCTAGAATGCTTTTCCAACATTTATTTATTTTAAACCAAAGAGGGTGAGGATGATGGTGCAGACACCTGTTTCTGCTGGCGAAATGCTGGGTACCTCTGCACTTATAAGGCACATGACCCTTCATCATAACGAAGTGAAGAGCACAAGCAATAGCATGGGGATGGGTCGCTTCCTGGTACCAGTCGATCAGGTGACTGGCAATGAAGATTATCATCATTGGTCCACCACATGTTAGAATGTCCTTTTCCCTGTAGCTATTCTGCCCCTCTGCATGTATCAGCTTGTGCTGGTTCAGCCCCCACCCAATACAGTCCAATCTAATCCATTACACCAAACCACTGTTAACGAAGCTTTAGGGTATGCATGTTCCATGTTGCAGTCAGTAGGGCACTTTTATTGAATAGTAAGATGGTCAATATGCTAGAATCTGATATGCTGTCCTTCAACTATGTAGAGGGGTTTTAGGAGTTGCTAAAATATGCTGAGGCTTGCTGCAAAATACACAAGAGGGATTTTTTTGTCCCCTAAGACTGTTCTGCACCAGTGACGAGAGGTTGTTGAAATAGAAGGCCGGCTCTTAATAGTTCACACAGTAAATGGACGCACCTTGCAACAGACATGTGAACTAATGCGCATGGTAGAGGATTGCAATACTGTTACCGCCAGCTTGTGTGCTCTTCTACCTCTTGGCAAAAGGGGACGGTGTGTTTGAGGTGGTGTGGTATTGATGCGAATCCCTGAGTCAGCCCAATAATGCAGAATTTTGATCATAAGTCAAAGTATGAGACTTTATGGGCCATTAGGTTGCAGTTGTTCAGTATTGGCTTACGCAGAGGAGCCGGAAACTCTGGCTAGTGGCAGGAAATATGGTAACCAATCTGGTGGCATAATTATATCAGGGTACCTGGTTTAGGTCCCTTGCTTTGCCCATGTACTTGATAGTTATTGGTTTCTTAGAGCAGTGTGAGTGGCAGTAAATAGTATCAGAATCTAGAACAATCAGTGCCCATGTTAGCTGCTCATACAGTGCTCTATCAGCAAAGCATTGAATGACTACATCATGGCATGGAGATTTCCAAGGTTATACAGGCAGTCCTCGTTTTACGACACCTAGTTTTACAACGAATGGCTTATCCGACGCTATGCAATGCATCCCTATGGGCGTTTTTACAACGTCTAAACTGCTTATCCGATGCTTTACAAAGTGGCAACAATTGGCCAATCAGAAGACTGCAGGTCAGGGAAATCATTCAGATCAGTCTGTGTGAAGGTTTAGTGGAGTATTTCCAGGCTCTCCCTGGCGGAGGCTCAGGCTTCCTGTGAGACTGACAGGTATTGCACCACACCTGGTAATACAGATATATCCCCACACATGTCCCTATCTGCGATTGGTGGGGCGGGGGGAGAAACTGTATTACACGTATAAGAACTATGGAGTCTGTATTATGTTTTGAAGGACTGTGGCCTCTACAATTGGTTAAACAAATCATAAAGGTGGCACAGGATACACATTTGACAACAGCAACAAAACCCCTCTTGTACTGAATAAAGTGAAATGGGATAGTGGTGTTAAAAAAATTCAAGTTCCAATGTAGCACTGAAGGTCAGGGTGTGCCTTGTTTTATCAGGATGAGTTGAACAAGCAAATATGAAATGTTCTGGATGTTTTTGCCAAATAAATGTATTTTCAAAGCACATAAAAGTTACAATATGCCACGAGTAGCCATTATTACCATATAGCCGTGTATCATTGTTTGTGATGATCAAATGGAGATCGAAATAAAGGGTTACAAGAACATGCTTCTGAATATTATTTTTTTTACTAAAATCACTGACATTTTTCTTTAAAAAAAAAAAACAAAGAGATCTAAATTTGTTTGCAGCATTTGCAATATTTTCTGTTTTACAGTAATAAAAAAAGTGAACGTGACTGACCACTTCCCATTGACTGATTTGCTAAAAGGAAGTTCCAAGGTCAACATAACAGGAGGAAAAGCCCAGGGATAATACAACAGGAATTTCTATAATCCGTCATATAGCATGAACCAGGCAGGAAACCTGTTAACATATCTACTATGATAGGTTTTACTTGTAAAAATGCACTGTAGTTAATTGCCAGGATTGCAGATCTTAACAATACATATATAGTTATATATAGTTATTAATAGTAAACCCAACAAAGATTTACAATAAGGAGACGTCTGAGATCTCACCTGAAAAAGACATAAGTATAAGGCCTCGGACATGGTCAAAAAGACCGTGCTGAGGCGCGCTGAGGGGAAACATTATCCCTATCAGCGCGGCTTTAGACGGCGCTTCCGCAGGCGTGCGGAGGCGTGTGGAAATGCAGGAGACAGGCAAGTTTAAATTTTGCCGCTGAGGGAAGCGCAGGGCCAGTCACATGACTGCCAGAAGCCAATGGCAGTCCGTGATGTTGGCGCCGTGACGTGGCGCGCTAGCCCAGCCCCCCGCCCGCCTCCCACCCGGCACACAAGCGCGCTTGCTGGCGCTCATGCAAAGACAAGAAAAAGCTCCTGCTTTTGCAGGAGAGCATGAGCGTCAGCGCTGCCCTGCGCTCTTCCCTGCACCATGTCCCAGGCCTAACAGATGTGATGCATAGCAGTGCAACAAAATGTTGCATGTTCATCATTAAATTACTCAAAAAGGGTACAGGATTCCGCCTTGGTTAATTTGGATAGACATATTACCATTATGTTGGGTCTTTATCTAGCTTGCTGCCACTCTTTACTTCTCAAGACATCAAAAGGAAGTCCCGTGTTATCAGGGGAACAGTAACGGATGCCACTGACACATGTTCATGTGCTTCTCCCCCACCCCTTCATGATCAGTAGACACCAGGGAAAACTAAGAAGGAAAAACAAATCTAGAGATCATATTGTTTTTAGGATTTAAACAGGTAGGGGAACTGGTTGGACTGTAAGACACATTCTCTGTTTCCATATTAACTGACAAACAAAATGACTAACATTTCATAAGCACATGTGTCTCCCTCTGGGCTCCCCATGTCTCCTTACCTACGGGAGTGCTGGAGGGGCGGCTAGTGATGGGGAAGAGAGCGAGCGCATCCGGCGGGTGCAGGCGAGGCAGCAGCAGCAGCAGCAGCAGCAGCAGAGAGCTGTAGTTGGAGAGGCGACGGAGTCTTTGGGGACACCAGGGTGGTTGGGTGCCCAAGGGCCCCTCAATACTTTGGGGACTGTGTTTCCAGGTGGGGGACAGAGTACAAGTGGGCACGGCCGTGCGTGACCTGGTTGGTGGGACTGTGTGTGCGTATATATAGGGTTGCAGACCTGTCTAAGACATGCAAATGAGCATACAGTAATATTTCCATTTGCTATATGCTGTGGAGGGTTTTTGTCACCTTTTATACCTACCATAACTTAACTAAGTGTGTAAATATATATATATATATATATATATATATATATATATATATATATATATGTACAATAGTGGTCTGCGCTAGTGTATGAATAGCCAGAAATATAATGGTATCTAAATGTTAACTAAATATAAATTATAAATATTAAAAAAAAAATTCCAATATATCCTTAAAAAATGAAATTAATATACCAATATTGCATGATAGTCAATGTCTAATAAAAACAGCTAATAAATACAATTTAAACAAAAAAATGATTGTGTGGTGCTGTGAACTTTCCTTAATCTGCTCAATGCAGATAGTCCTATGGAGTCCATACAAATAAGTCCAATGATTGGGGAGTAACAGTAGCACTAATAGGACAGACAGGCAGCTTCTTTAAAAGGGCACAACGACCTCCCTCTCCACCTGCATAGAAAAATAAAAGAAGAAAAAAAGCGCCAAATCCTAGTGCATTACTGTGCAAAAATCGATATATTTAATTCCCAAAAATCTCAATAAAAATGAACTCACAAACATAAAACAATTAAAAGCATTGTATGAGATATACTCATGCTCCTAGGACCAGGAAACGCTGCTCTGCTGCTGTAATCACTCCGTGACTCCACTGGATCAGAATGCTGCCTCCGTTGTTCACCGCCTGCAGGAACTGACGTATCAGGCACTCCGCGATGGTCTCTCACCGGGTACACACCACCAGATGCTCTTTAGTTCCCACCGGGGACGGTAGATGCCGCGGACCAGCGGATGACGTCACGGGAATCGTGCTGGATACCGGACCGGTAGAGATTCGTAGCAGTTCAGTAGCAAGCGTTTGTGAAGGTCCACTGCACACCTTCCCTAGACCTTCACAAACGCTTGCTACTGAACTGCTACGAATTTCTACCGGTCCGGTATCCAGCACGATTCCCGTGACGTCATCCGCTGGTCCGCGGCATCTACCGTCCCCGGTGGGAACTAAAGAGCATCTGGTGGTGTGTACCCGGTGAGAGACCATCGCGGAGTGCCTGATACGTCAGTTCCTGCAGGCGGTGAACAACGGAGGCAGCATTCTGATCCAGTGGAGTCACGGAGTGATTACAGCAGCAGAGCAGCGTTTCCTGGTCCTAGGAGCATGAGTATATCTCATACAATGCTTTTAATTGTTTTATGTTTGTGAGTTCATTTTTATTGAGATTTTTGGGAATTAAATATATCGATTTTTGCACAGTAATGCACTAGGATTTGGCGCTTTTTTTCTTCTTTTATTTATATATATATATATATATATATATATATATATATATATATATATATATATATATATATATATATAGTGCTTGACAAATCACCCAAAAATCTACTCGCCGAACCAAAAAATCTACTCGCCACCTAGTCCCGCCCCCAACCCCGCCTCTAGTCCCGCCCCGCTTTAAAAAAATACATAAATAAAATAAATTCCTAGTAAGAACATTCGTTTTTGACATAAGTTTATTTATTGTATTACATTATACTACAATTAGTCCTGGTTACGTGTGTGTTTGTGTGTGTGTGTGTGTGTGTGTTTGTGTGTGTAAATGTCGGATTTAGAAAAAAAGCCAGATGTGAATGACTAGTTTCCTGAACCCCTTAACCAGTGTCTGGATGCCCCCACTTCCCAATATTTAAAGCAGCAATCCCGCCTGGGATCTTACCTGATCCGCAGTCCCTCAATGTCCAGGTACCCTCATTCCGCAATGTTATACATTGGAGGGGAGGTGTTCCCTACCTGTCTTCTAGGTTAGGGGGGGTTCCGATGTCTTCCATGTGAAGCTTGAGTCAGATCTGGAAGAAAGCAGTATAGGTTATTTCGGTGAAGTATAGGGCAGTTAAGATATATAGAGTAAATAAGAGATCCAGATCCAGAGTGTGAGACAGAGAGGGTGTGGGTGAGAGACAGAGAGAGTGGGTGAGAGAGTGTGGGTGAGAGACAGAGAGAGGTTGAGAGAGAGACAGAGAGAGAGACAGAGAGAGGGTGAGAGAGAGAGAAAGCGAGACAGAAAGGGTGAGAGAAAGAGACAGAGAGATACAGCGGGAGGGTGAGAGAGAGACAGACAGGGTGAGAGAGACAGAGAGAGGGTGAGAGAGAGAGACAGACAGAGGGTGAGAGAGAGAGGGGGTGAGAGAGACATAGAGAGGGTGAGAGAGAGAGAGATAGAGAGGGGAGGGACAGAGTGAGGGGAGGGACAGAGAGAGGGGAGGGACAGAGAGAGGGGAGGGACAGAGAGAGGGGAGAGACAGAGAGGGGAGAGACAGAGGGGGAGAGACAGAGGGGGAGAGACAGAGAAAGAGGGGAGAGAGAGAAAGAGTGGGGAGAGACAGAGACAGAGAGGGGAGAGACAGAGAGGGGAGAGACAGAGAGACAGAGAGGGGAGAGACAGAGAGGGGAGAGACAGAGAGGGGAGAGACAGAGAGGGAGAGACAGAGAGGGGAGAGACAGAGAGACAGAGAGGGGAGAGACAGAGAGACAGAGAGGGGAGAGACAGAGAGGGGAGATACAGAGAAGGGAGAGACAGAGAGGGGAGAGACAGAGAGGGGAGAGACAGAGAGGGAGAGAGGGAGAGAGGGACACAGAAAGAGTGAGAGAGGCACACACAAAGAGAGAGACAGAGAGAGAAACACAGAGAGAAACACAGAGAGAGACAGAGAGAGAGAGAGAGAGAGAGAGAGAGAGAGAGAGAGAGAGAGAGAGAGAGAGAGAGAGAGAGAGAGAGAGAGAGAGAGACAGAGAGAAACAGAGAGAGAGAGAGACACAGAGAGACAGAGAGAGAAACAGAGAGAGAGAGAGAAACAGAGAGAGAGAGAGACAGAGAGAGAGAGAGAGAGAGAGAGAGAGAGAGAGAGAGAGAGAGAGAGAGAGACAGACACAGAGGAGAGACAGAGGAGAGATAGACACAGAGAGAGAGAGACACACACAGAGAGACACAGAGACAGAGAGACACACACACACATAGAGAGAGACACACACACACACACACACACACAGAGACACACACACACACAGACACATGACACAGAGAGAGACAGAGTGAGACACAGATAGAGGGAGAGTGAGAGACACAGATAGAGAGTGAGAGACAAAGACAGAGAGACGGTGAGAGACAGAGAGTGAGAGAGAGTAACAGAGAGAGAGAGAGAGTCACCCAGTCAGTCATCCCACCCCTCTCACACACACACACACACACTCTCACACAGAGTGTGAGAGTGTGAGTGAGAGAGTGACAGACAGAGTAACAGAGAAAGATAGACAGAGAGTCACCCAGTCAGTCATCCCTCCCCTCACACTCTCAATGAGACTGTGTGTGTGTGTGTGTGTGTGTGTGTGAGAGAGTGTGAGCATGTGTGAGAGTGAGTGAGTGAGAGCGTGTGTGAGAGTGAGAGCGTGTGAGAGTGAGAAAGTGTGTGGGGTGGGATGACTGTCTGGGTGACTGTTACTCACACACACACACACTCACACACACTCACACTCACTCACACTCTCATTCGCACACCCACACACCCACACACAGACTACAAGAAACGGAGCCGGGAGTCCCACTCACCAGAGGTATGTGGGTATCTGGGGCCTGTGGGCGACATCGAGGTCTGCAGGGTACATCGGGTGACATTGAGGGTCCTGCGGGGGACATCAGGCGACATTGGGGGGCCTGCGGAGGAAATCGGGTGTATGTGGGGGCCTGCGGGGGACATCGGGCGACATTGGGGGGCCTGCGGGGGAAATCGGGTGTATGTGGGGGCCTGCGGGGGACATCGGGCGACATTGGGGGGGCCTGCGGGTGAAATCGGGAATATGTGGGGGCCTGCGGGGAAATCGGGTGTATGTGGGGGCCTGCGGGGGAAATCGGGTGTATGTGGGGGCCTGCGGGAGAAATCGGGTGTATGTGGGGGCCTGCGGGGGACATCGGGTGACATTGGGGGGGCCTGCGGGGGAAATCGGGTGTATGTGGGGGCCTGCGGGGGAAATCGGGTGTATGTGGGGGCCTGCGGGGGAAATCGGGTGTATGTGGGGGCTTGCAGGGGAAATCGGGTGTATGTGGGGGCCTGCGGGGGACATCGGGTGTATGTGTTGGCCTGCGGGGAACATCGGGGGGCCTGGGGTGAAATTGAATGTATGTGGGGGCCTGGGGTGAAATTGAATGTATGTGGGGGCCTGCGGGGGAATTTAAATGTATGTGGGGGCCTGCGGGGGAATTTAAATGTATGTGGGGGCCTGCGGGGGAATTTAAATGTATGTGGGGGCCTGTGGGGGAATTTAAATGTATGTGGGGGCCTGCGGGGGAATTTAAATGTATGTGGGGGCCTGCGGGGGAAATTGAATGTATGTTGGGGCCTGCGGGGGAAATTGAATGTATGTGGGGGCCTGCGGGGGAATTTAAATGTATGTGGGGGCCTGCAGGGGAATTTAAATGTATGTGGGGGCCTGCGGGGGAATTTAAATGTATGTGGGGGCCTGCGGGGGAATTTAAATGTATGTGGGGGCATGCCGCACGGCCACACCAACCTCCCCGATGGGAAACGTGGCCGCGCTGGATCCAGCAGCCAACTTTGTTTGCGCGTGCGCCCCCAGCCAACCCCCCCTGCATCCATTGGGGACGGAAGTCAGAGCCTCTGGCAGCAAGCGAGAGAGCGGGGATCGGGGGCACGTCAGACCAATCAGGGAGAGGAATTATTTATTAATTTATTTTAAAAAAAAAAAATGAAAATTTTGGCGCGAGCAGGGGAAAATTAATAGAGCCGCAGCACGGCTGGCCAGCGGCCTAAATCCACTCGCCACGGGCGTGTAGTTATTATTATTTGTCGAGCACTGGTGTATATATATGTATATATATATATATATATGTATATATATATATATATATATATATATATATATATACAACCAAACAAAAAGAACGAAGTAGCGCCTCTAATACAGCCTATACAAAACTGTGATTAATGTAAACCAACTATGAAAGCATCCAATGGGGTGGCATAGTGGGTGAATTAAATCCAAACCAGTATTAACCAAGGGTAAGAGGTTCTATAACGTATTTAAAATAATCAATAACAAAGACCTAATACTTTAATATTTAAAAATAATACCATATAACCATAACGTATAAAAAATATATAATAAAAAATGTTAAAAAATGTAATAAAAAATATATAAAATTGAATGAAAAACCTAAAAAAAAACAGAAAGCACAAAGTCCTGTTCCAGAATAAAGCATCCAGATATATGGCAGCCCGTTTCAAAGGGGTCACTACTCCCTGTTGATACCTATGAAAAAAGAAAAGAAAAAAAACAGGCGCACACCTAGTGCATTAAAGTATAACAAATAGTTTATAGAACAATAAAATCAGTCAAATGCATACTCACAAAAGTACAGGGTTTAAAAGCAGGTATGAGATAGGCTCTCATAAGCCAGTACTGCCGTCTGGTATCAGCAATGGAATCCTCTCCTGTCTGCTCTCCGCATGGTCTGAGCAACCGGAAATGACGTCCCTCCGGTCAGGTGCACCGCACAGGAAATCCCTCCGGGAACCAGCACCTCCAGTTCCTTGCTTCTGGTCAGTGAGACATCAGGGGAAAAGGATCCAGCGTTTTTTCCTCTCAGCCTCACACAGCCTGCAGTGTCTAGCAACCCGCAAAGGTAGAGTTTGTGGGGAAGTGACAACTTCAGCATTAGCCACGCCCTACGCGTTTCGTCATCTATGATGGGGATACCCATTGGATGCCCCTCCATAGTATTTATAACAGGATAATTTGCATAATTTGATAAATCAATTAAAAAGTTTGGTACAAAAATTAACCAGTAAATGACCTTAAACATCATTGAATAACAGTCATAATAGACTGATTATGAGGACCGCACGAAATTGTTTCAAAAAATATATATATTATCAAATCGTTACTTAGATTAGCTATTCAAAAATACTATTTACAAGTGTTTAACCATTGTGAAATTATATTGAAGACTAAGTGATTTACTAGTAACACTATGTAGGTGATTATTATTTAGAATTCTAATATGAACTAGAAATAGTACTGGTAGTCATTTTGAAATAGTAATTAGATTTAGAGTAAGTACCAAATGAGAAATCGAAAGCTATACAAAATAATTAGCAATTTGAAAATTAAAAATTAAAAAATATATAATAAACATAATATATCAAGAATTGGAGATTTTTACCAAGTGTATAATATAAAATAATATAAATTATATAAATCATTAAACCAATAAACCAATATATACATTTTACTTCCTTTAAAAACATAGAATAACATCACATTAATACCAGATGTCCTGATAATTGTTAGTAGAGTAGTAGATGGAATAATCTCCTATCCGTTAATTACCAATATATACACCTGATGTTACCCATTATTTTATTTTCAGGTATGTAGATTCCAGTTGGAGCCATTGGTGCAGCAAAGGATGATCATTAAACATGAACAGAAGAAACCTCAGCATGAATCATATGCTGTTGTGTGTGTGTGTGTGTGTGTGTCATGATTGAAATGTATATGTTAATATTACTTAGCCTGTAAATTTAACAGAAATGACCTATATATATCTAAATGTGTATGACTGGATGTGGTTGCCTATAATAACTATTCTTGTGTATATATGAAAAAGTGTGTATGTATAATTGTTATATATAATGTGTATCTACAAATTGTGTGTGTAATGTAAGTGATGTCATGGTTAATTGTATTGTAAATATATAATACATGTAGTTATGGATATCAATATTAATATAAATTTAAAATAAAAATTATGTTTTTATAATTGTATTAATTATATGTATTTGATCAAAATATGGTATGGCTATTCGCGAGCCCGAAACAGATACATCCGCAATATCAGTATATAACCAATTTGATCAACCTCTAGTGTAGCTATTTTGTTTTAATGGATATATAATCCCTCAATTGGAATAGTAGTAAATATATGAAAAATTGCATATCATTATGGGGAGATATGAATGATGACCTGACACATGACCAAAGTTCGGAGGGAATGCCACCCTTCGGAGGTCTGGGTTGAATGCTTTATTGCATTCCCTCCGAACTTCCAGGTATTGCACCACACACACACACACACACACGCCACACATCTCCCAGGGGGTGGGGGAAAGTGCGCCACACACACACACAATAATTTTACCCAACTGAACTTACTTAAGCAAAACAAGGTACTGTAATTTCACTTCAAAACCAGAAATCCATGCGGTTTGGGGCTTTAGAAAATATCCACCCTCCACTTTTGTGGCACTAAATTGCTGTCACTGTTTGGTGGTGAGCCAATGAACAAAGGAGATTATATACAGTATTTGTGCCATTAGTCTTGTCCAGCAGCAGCAGCAGCTTCCATGTTAGTGCACAAAAGTGCCAGGGATTTTCGAGGACTATAATTCCTGTAAGGGATTTTGAGACCAGTGTTGTTCTGTTTTGTTTTTTTAAGTTCTAATCAAGAATTATGTAATTTCCAGGGTATTAAAAAAAAAACATTAAAAAGGTATGGTGGGTATAAAAAAAATAAACAAAAGTGACAAAAATCCTCCACTGTACAGTAAATAAAAATACTACTTGTGGTACATTTCCATGTCACCGGCAGGTCTTCAACCAACCCGGTCTTTCCCCATTATCGCTTAGAAAACAGTGCTTCCACTGCAGCCAGGGAGTCTGGAGACAGCTGCTTTAACACAGTATGCATACATATAATAATAATAATAATATTTCATAAAGCGCTTTTCTCCCAATGGGACTCAAAGTTTCACAATTACAGTATAGTGTGCGGTACTTAATGCTACAAATGTTTGGTTTTGAATATTACCAATGTCATATTTAGGCCTGTAATATTTAAACAAAACAACACGTATTTTCCATGAAAGGGTATTAGTAATTGGGACTTTATTAACTAAACAAGAAATAAAAATAAGGACAAATGTACAGTATTCAATATTCTTAATTTTAAGTCAGCAAACAGGTTTAACAACAGCCAATGAACACGGATAAAAAAAAAAAATTAAAAAATGACAAACAAATCTACAATACATCACATTTGGCTTCAAGACAATGGAAAATGTTCTTCGTGTACCCAAGGAAAACATCTGGGTTATACGAGTAAAAATGCTCCAAGAGTGAATGATCTGGTATAAGAAACATAAAATAGCATGTGTATCAACAAATCATTGAATGCTATATATATATATATATATATATATATATATATATATATATATATATATATATTCATTACGTAATTATAATTATGAGGTTAGATTACAAAAAGGGTTGTGTGTATCATCCAAAACAAAAGTGGTCACAGCAGTCTCAAATATCAATACACATCTGTAAGGGTTTACTTTAATGTGATGGGTACTATACTGCATTTAGGGACATGATGAAAAATGGCAAGGAATGGTATACTGTTATATTAGGTCAGGTCCTACCGACTTCTTGGAGAACAACATTTTTTAAAAAGCACTGAAAAACCCCTAAGATATAATAAAGTTTAATTGATCTATTCCCCTTAAAATTCTTCTGATTTGTATGTGTGTTTTGTCATTGAAAAATGTTTCTTTTGCATCTACCGCTCTTTGAATTGTAAGAAAAAGGTTAGATTGCAAATGGGAGGTAGATTCACATTTACTGCAGATTATTTAAAAACAAAATTTAAAAAATTAAAATAAAATTAAAAAAAAATTAAAAAATTAAAAAACCAAAAAAAAATAAAATAAATCAGCAGGTAAGTAAATCTATCATTCCACAAAATAAATGGTTAGTAATTCGTAATTGATTGTTTTTACTTGTCTACCAATAAACCATTTCATTTTCAATTTAAATAGATGGCCTTCTATTTTTTACATTTCAATATTACATTTATAAAGTGCATACTGTAGCAAGTCCTTAGGGGCACCTTACTGCTTGTATATGCCCCAAATTCTCCTTAGAACTCCTTTAACACATTCTTACTGTAAATAAGAGACAGAAAAAAAAAGAACTTCCTTTGATGGAAAAAGCACACCAATTTATTACACTCATTAAAACCTAAAACAAGAAAAAAAGATAGATATTGATGCAGATACACACGTATATACACACATACAAGAGAACGTTTTTGAACCGCTTAAGTTTTTCACATATTTCAAACCTAAAATGTTATTAGAACTTAATCTAAGTCCTAATAATAGATAAAGATAACCTGAAGAAATTACACTAAAACATGATACTTTTTCAACATTTATTTATCCACAAATGATTAAACATTCAATTTCCATATGTAAAAAAATAATATGTGAACCTTTAGATTCAGTATCTGTGGCGCCCCCTTGAGCAGTAATGACTTCAACTAAGCATTTCCTGTAACTGCTAATAAGTCTCACATCAATTTTGAAGAATTTTGGCCCATTCCTCCTTTCAGAACTACTTCAACTAAGTGACTTTTTATGGCTTCCTTGCATGGACAGCTCGCTTTAGGTACTGCCACAACATTTCAATGGGGTTTAGGTCTGGACTTTGAGTAGGCCATTCTAAAACGCGGAGATTCTTCTTCTGCAGCCATTCTTTAGTAGATCTGCTTGTATGTTTAGGATCATTGCATGACCCATTTTCGCTTCAGCTTTAGCTCATGAACGGATGTCTGACATTCACCTCTAGAAATTTCTGATACAATGCATAATTCATGGCAGTGTCAATGATGGCAAGTCGTCCATATACAGAAGCAGCAAAGCATCCCCAAACCATCACACTCACCACCATGCATGATGGTTGGGATGAGGTTCTTCTGTTCGAACGCAGCTTTGGTTTTCGCCAAACAGAAGTTTCTCATTGAGGCAAAAAAGTTCTACTTTTGACTCATCTGTCCAGAGAATATTGTTCCAAAAGACTTGTGGATCATCTATGTGCTCTTTGGCAAACTTCAGATGGGCAGCAATGTTCTTTATAGAGAGCAGTGGTTTCCTCCTGGCTACGAATCCATGAACGGCATTCTTGTTCAGTCTTTTCTTCGATAGTTAAGTGATGAACACTCCCATTAGCCAAGAAGAGAGTGGTTTTCAGATCCTTGGATGTTACTTTGAGTTTCTTTGTGACTTCCTGGATGATTTGCTTGTTTGTTCTTGGAGAGATTTTGGTAGGACTGCTCCTGGGTAGTGACTGGTCTTGAACTTTCTCCATTTCTAGACTGTCTGACAGTGGATTAGTGAAGTCCCAAATCCTTAGACTGATTAACATCAATAACTGCTTTTCCGAGGTACTCAGAATTTTTTTTTGGATTGTGGTATGACATATTTCTACACACCTTTATGGTGAAGACCAAAAGTTACAAAGTTTCTA
Organism: Ascaphus truei; assembly: GCF_040206685.1. Taxonomy (NCBI): domain Eukaryota; kingdom Metazoa; phylum Chordata; class Amphibia; order Anura; family Ascaphidae; genus Ascaphus; species Ascaphus truei. The sequence goes on from NC_134485.1 coordinate 253,959,940, forward strand.
ATCTTTATATAGGGTGGGGAATCCCAAACAGCCCTGAAGATCTACCTAATTATTTAAAACACCTGATTCTAATTATCCCCTTTAATTTAGCTGATAAAACCAGAGTTTCACTTACTTTTGCATGTACCCTGACCAGCATTACGGATTGTTCGTCTAATTCATAAAACATTTTTTTCCCCCAAAAGACATGAAATTGATTACTATAAACCCTATTGGATATTTAAGACTGGTTCTGATCCAAGAAGTTTATCATGGAAAAATTATGGAATTTACGTAAATATCATTGAGGTTCACAAACTTTCTCACTTGAGCATGTATACATACTGCGGCCAAGCTTAATCTAAAGCTTGCCCGCATTTGTCCCGGCCATTTCAATTTTGGCGCCGGAGTTGGCCGCACGCCCGCCGCATCACACGGCCGTGAGCGCCCGGTTCTCCAATCAGAGCCTAATGGCGCTGAACAATAGAAGCGCCTGCGGCGCTGGAGAGGAAAAAAAAAAGTCCGCGTCTTAACGCGTTTGAAAATTAACCGCGGAGGCGGCCGCCGTAGACTAAGGGCGGCCGCCACTGTACAGTTTTTTTTTTTTTAAAGATTATATGTTTAAATACCATCACAAAACAACTGTAGCACATACAGTACATAGGAAGGAAGAGCCTGGGCACTACGGATTTCTGCTAAGAATTTTTTTATTTGTGAGCCAGTGTGATGACGTTTTGGCCCCAAGGGCCTTTCTCAAATACTAATGGCATGCCACCACCCAGAGATTCCTGAACCAGGAGCACCGGTATTTATTATTATTTTATTTGTTGGGGAGTGCAGCATCCACCTACTAATTTGTAAGCACATACAGTACAAACAGGTGCCAAACATTTCTACATGATTGTTTCTCACAAAACTGCTTAAGAACATGTCTACAAATCAACAATCAGCCTCTATATTCACAAAGACCTCAGATAGAATTTGCAAGTATTTCAGAATGATTGGTACAATGCCTCGAGCGCCTTTGTTTTGCACTTTACGACTTATTCCATGCATCAACATACACACACACTCGAAACTCTGCTAAACATGTAAAGCACAAAAAAAGCAACAAGGTAAAAATACAAAAAAGGAAGAAGAAAAAAAAGTCATTTGATTACATAATTTCCATGGTTTAAAAGATGACCAGCACATTTTGATATAGCGAATACCATAATTATAGCCACTAAAGCTGCAGACCAAACAATATCCTACATGGTTTTTTCATGAATAAATACGTTCTATACTATGAGAAAATACTTGAAGCATTTTTTTCAAACAACTTAATTACATTTTTAATGTAATATAATGTAACAAGCATTTTTTTGTTTCTACAGCAACCATTTACAAATTACATTCACTTCCTCTTCTGAAAAAAGGCTCATCCTTTGTGAGCTCTACCCTCTCTCTAGCAGTGCACCAATGGTATCTAGTGACTGTCTGGTCACATGATCTTCCCCACAGAACTTTGCATCATCTTTGGTCCTCTTCTGCTGTACGGACAGACATTTAGTGAACCCCAGAGCTGAATCGTCGCCGATTGATCACAGGAGAACGGATCAATTGGCAACTTAGCTAATTACTTATCATTGGGTTGATTGTATTGGTGCACATATTAAAGGCGAAAAATACAATTTAAAAAAACGGCAGCTTGAACGGCTGCTTTAATTTGTATGTATTATATTTTGGGATGATACAGAGTGGAAGAATAAGCAATCCAAATTATAGTGCATTTTATTAAATCAGTCATCCTGTGATCTGTCCAAGGCCAATTCCCAACAGTATTACCAAGGAGATGGAATGTTTTATTAAACTTCATTGTATGCTCTATTGGGCTTCATCTGGAGGAAAAAGAAAATAGTCAAGCTCCTGCCAGGTAAATTCCATAAGGACGAATCCTGCATCACAAAAGATAAAAAATAATGATATTCAATATGGATGGTTACAGATCTCAAAAGGAGACTCAGAGAGTGGCTGATAAACAGGCCACAGTGAATAGCAAGGTCGCCATTGTGGGGAAGAAAAAAACCCAGACCCGCAAAGCTCCATTAAAAATCACTTAATGTGGGGTTAACCCAACGCCATGTTAAGACTAACAATGTATGTTCAAAGGACAATGACATAACGTTAAGTGATGTTTTCTCTCGCAAAGAGCATAGCATTAACTATAATGGACATTAATTATGATCTGCAGAGGATTGGCAAATGAGGCTTTATTAGAACATTCCATATCCACTAAAGTCTGATAAGGTTAACGCTGGGAATTAAAGCAGCAAGACTTTTGCTGTTTTTAATAAATCAGTTGTGTAGTATTAGATCATACTTACTGCATTTTTTATATATATATATTTTTTTCAATTCTAATACCTTTTAAAAAAAAAAAAGCTGTGTGTGCTGAGCACGCGCATAGTAAGTGAAACTTCTTTGACTTTTGTCACAGAAATTGTATTTGTGTTGGTGATGTTTTAATTAAAAATCAAAATACAATTTCAGTTACAAAACGCAAATAAATTTGACTTAGAATGCGCGTGCTCGGCACACATCCCATGTATTAGCTATTTGCACTAAGTGTGAATTCCTTGTGTGTATGTGTGTCAGTGTGTGTGTATGTCAGTCAGTCAGTCAGTCAGTGTGTGTGTGTGTGTATGTCAGTCAGTGTGTGTGTGTGTGTGTGTGTGTGTGTCAGTCAGTGTGTGTGTATGTGTGTCAGTCAGTGTGTATGTGTATTTGTTTCAGTGTGTATGTGTAAGTCAGTGTGTGTGTCAGTCAGTGTGTGGGGGGGTGTGGGTGGGTCAGAGTATGCGGGGGGGTGTGGGTGAGTCAGTCAGTGTGCGGGGAGGGGTGGGTGGGTCAGTCAGTGTGCGGGGAGGTGTGGGTCAGTCAGTCAGTGTGCGGGGAGGTGTGGGTGGGTCAGTCAGTGTGCGGGGAGGTGTGGGTGGGTCAGTCAGTCAGTGTGCGGGGAGGTGTGGGTGGGTCAGTCAGTCAGTGTGCGGGGAGGTGTGGGTGGGTCAGTCAGTCAGTGTGCGGGGAGGTGTGGGTGGGTCAGTCAGTCAGTGTGCGGGGAGGTGTGGGTGGGTCAGTCAGTCAGTGGGGGGGTGTGGGTCAGTCAGTGTGGGGGGGGTGTGGGTCAGTCAGTGTGTGGGGGGGGGTGTGGGTGGGTCAGTCAGTGTGTGGGGGGGGGGGTGGGTGGGTCAGTCAATGTGTTGGGTCAGTCAGTGTGTGGGGGGGGGGGTGGGTCAGTCAGTGTGTGGGGGTGGGTGGGTCAGTCAGTGTGTGGGGGGGGGTGGGTCAGTCAGTGTGTGGGGGGGGTGGGTCAGTCAGTGTGTGGGGGGGGGGTGGGTGGGTCAGTCAGTGTGTGGGGGGGGGGTGGGGGGGTCAGTCAGTGTGTGGGGTGGTGGTGGTTGGGTCAGTCAGTGTGTGGGGGGGGTGGGTGGGTCAGTCAGTGTGTGGGGGGGGGGTGGGTCGGGTCAGTCAGTGTGTGGGGGGGGGTCAGTCAGTGTGTGGGGGTGTGTGTCAGTGTGTGTGTGTGTGTCAGTCAGTGTGTATGTGTGTGTGTGTGTGTATGTGAGTCAGTGTGTGTGTATGTGAGTCAGTATGTGTGTATGTGTCAGTGTGTATGTATGTGTGTGTGTGTCAGTGTGTATGTATGTGTGTGTGTGTCCTGCCCCCCTCTCTCCTGACTCTCCCCAGCACACTTGTCCTCCCCCCAGCACACTTGTCCTCCCCCCAGCACCCTTATCCTTTCCCTGCACCCAGACCCTTTCAGCAGTCCGCCCCCCCCACCCCCATTCCTACCAGATCGCGGCACAGAGGAGATGGAGGCAGTGTCGGCGGGGGGAGAGGGAGAAGCGCGTCATCGTCAGCTGGAGCCGACTCGGAGGCTTCTGATGGTGCTGTGGGGGACGTGGGGGACGCAGCGCACTCATCACCCCCCTCCTCCCCCCCCCGTTACCGGAGCAGTTCTATGCCTCGGCCGGGGCATGCACCGGGAGGAGAGGCCGCAGGAGATCAGTGCCTGCATAGAGCCCCGGGGAGCAGTGTGGGCTTCAGTGTCCCTGTGAGGAGAGTCATGGCGTCTCGAGCGTCGCCATGACTACCGGGCATGCGCAGCATATCAATGGGCGGGGAACGGGCGGGGAATCAGCGGCGCCGTCACAACTGCGCATGCGCGGCATGGCAGCGGCCGTTAGGAGCGGCGGCTATCGCCGCCGCCGCCACATCTGATTTGTGGAGCGGGTGTGATGTCAGTGTTGGGGTCGGGCTGAGCCAGAACACAGCCCGGCCTCAACTGCCAGCACTGACGTCACATCCGTTTCATTTCTGTCTCCACAATTCTTTTTTGCCCCATCACGAATGAGGTGCCACTAAGGAAGTTTCACTTCAAAAGATGAGGTTTAAATCATGAACGGATCCTCTTTTGGCTGCTTAAAAACAACCATTTAGAAAGTCACAACCACTTCCTCTTTTGAAACAGGGTCTGTCACACAACTTTTTGAGCTCTGCCCTTTGCTAAAGGCCTGTTTGTGCTACTTTGTTCCCAGCAGCAGATTGTCTCTTGCTGAGCTGAAAGCTCTAACAATGTGTTACACTGCATATAATGTAGCATTTCCCAGACTGCAGCACAAAATCAGACGTCAGCACTAGGAGAAGGATATTCGCCAATCGATCACAGAATAATGGATCGATCGGCAGCTTAGGCAATTATTTTTCATTAAAGCTACTGTACTGCTGCATAGAGCATTAAATTTAAAAATAAAATGAAAATAAAATAGTGTAGCCAGAACTGCCACTTTACCATAACATTACTTTATACCTAAACATGGCGTCGCTCCCATCCAGACACCGAAACAGGGCTTTTGCAGGGAATGGATGGCTGTAACGCCGCAGCATCATTTAAATAACAGAACATTGCATTTATTTCCCAGAGTTATTTTCATCTACTCTTTCTTTCTACTTCAGAAAAAGCCCTATTTCAGGGTCTGGATAGGGGTAACGCCAATACCGGTATAATGTCACGTTATTGAAAGCAAATGCAATGTTATGCTTCAGTAACGTAATGTTAAGCCGATACAAATGAGATGCAGTCCAGACATTGTTTTTGAATATAATTAACTTTGCGAACAACATGTGGACTTGGGGATCTTAATGTCTGTTCCTGTTTAAAGTGACGTCATGTAATGAGTTCTGATTTAATAGAGATTTGTGGATCTAGTCCTTATGAAAAAAAAACACCATATTACAAATTTGAAACAAAAATACTCCATTTACCTGTGCACTTCTAGAGCAAAAGCAACATCTTCTGTAAACATAAATAGTGCTTATAGTGATCTGATGATGCTCGGACAATAACAAAGCTGAATGCAGTAAGCAATGTCCTCATTTTATCTTAAATTGTTTCTGGCAGCATTGCCATCTGTGTGTAAGCCTGCAAAGCCTACACGGTCTCTAAGGAGTAAGATATTATATGAACGTCTAAAATTGTCTTACAAGCATGTACAATAAGCATATATAAATATTACCATGATAAAAATAGGCGTGGAAAGGATTGGCCGCTCATAAATGGCACAGAAAAAAAACCCAATGGCTTTACACTCAAGATATATATTTTTCCAAATATATAAAAAGTGCTGTTTCGGCATAATGTGCAGAAAATAATTTTTTTTTAATTTAAACAAGGAAAAAGTCAGCTTACTCTGTAGAGTTGTAAACCAAGTGTACATTATAACCCCTGTGTCTATTAAGATGAGATTAAACAACCGTAATACAGTAGATGGTCAACAACAATAATCTTTTGAAAACATTAAATAGAAAACCAGACTTTATAGCTGTCCTATAATTCTAAGTTGGATTCCGTCTGTTTGTTTGTATGTCCGAAGCATCGAAATCTCAGAAACGGCACCACGTAGCACAACAAAACTTTCATTGTACATTCTGCTACGGATTTGTAGGTCAACGCAACTATTTTGAGCTTCCAATGTGACTCACCTCCCAAATTCTGGACATTCTAAGTTTCCCTCGGCTGTCCAGCAAATCTGTTAGAGCAGGAGCAGGGGGCGGGGTGCAGGGGCATATGCGAGGTGCAGGGGCATATGCGAGGTGCAGGGGCATATGCGAGGTGCAGGGGGGGGTGCGCATACATCACACATGCACACACACACAGTCACACGCACACACACACACACACACACACAGTCACACAGTCACACGCACGTGGAATTCACACTTGGTGCAAATAGCTAATACAGGGGATGTGTGCCGAGCACACGCCTTCAAAGTCCAAATTTATTTGCGTTTTGTCAATGAAATTGTATTTTGATTTTTAATTAAAACATCACCAATACAAACACAATTTCTGTGACAAAAGTCAAAGAAGTTTCACTTACAGTACTATGCGCGTGCACAGCACACACAGCTTTTTTTTTTCTATAAAAATATGGGAAATACTGCAGAAGGAATTCTGTGTCCCTGTTATACCATACTCAACACTTTACTTGAATTTATGAGGTCTTCTTTATTTTAATTTTTTGTGCTTTTGAAACCATAACATTTCTCTCTATGTTCTATAATAAAAACACAGGACATACCTCAAATTAATTAAAAGCAACTTTTACGTAAACAAATTTTACCCAATTGTGTGCAAGTTTATCCTAATTTTAAATGGTTTCTAAAAACTTTGTATGAGCAGTTGGGCTCTACAGCAGAGGACGTTAAAAATGCCCTGAATGACAAACAGTAGCAGACCGTGCTCGGATTCCCACAAACTGTAAGCAACCTTTGATAATATTAAACCCACAGAGAAAACGTGTCATTTGCACGAATGTAGTCCTTTTCCCGAGGGTGGCACTCTAGGGACACTTCCATTCAGTCAGACTGGCTAGCAAGCCAATCATTAAATCCAGTGGGAGACTCTCTCCTTGGAAATATTGCTTGTCGTAAGAGATTACTCCCTTATCAACATGCAGCAGAAACAACAGACGTTACCATGCACTTCGTAGCACAGTTATGAAATGACAGTAACCTCTCAAGCTCAGACACCATGGGAGCGATTTATTAAAATCTCCTGGCATGAAAATTGGGGCAGAAATACAGCAGAATATTTATCAAGCAAATATATCCCATTGATGTCAATGCAATCCCTGTCCAGTTATAACGCTGGTGCTTCTATTATTTATGTATAAAAAAAACAAAACAAACAATTTTGCACTCAGGAGACTAATAAAAATCTGTTATATTTCTTAAAGCAGCAATCATGCCCCAAAATGTGTTATTAATGTTTCATCAGTCTGAAGGAAAGACCATGTAAGGCATATACCCTGAAGCACACAACATAGTCTAAGCAGGGGTGAGCAAACTGGGGGAGTGCTCAAAGCTTACAGAGGCTCGGCACTCTTCCCCACAACATTTAAATAAAATGCCGGGGGAGCACGTGCAACATTAGCTTACAGCAGCAGAGGGATCTTATAAATTCAGAGCAGTATGAACTGTGACACGCATTATCCTATACAGTTCATAGAGGGGAGCATTTACTTTCAACCAATTTATAAAAAGAACCGATATGACTGAATTCCATGGGTAAAGGACAGGAGTAATCGGGAATGAAGTAAGCTGTGAACACCAACATGCAAACTACAGTATAACAGTAACATGCAAAGACCTTTCATTAAATTAAGTGTGTTCAGATAGCCATTTGTATGCATTACATGACTTTACAACCACATAATCTTGGCTTTGAAACACACATTTTGAAAAATTGTATCGACTCTTTTTCAACCTACCACATTATATTTATTTTAACAGAAGCTGCAAAACTATTTAGCAATCTCATATTATATATCAATATAAAAAGCCTTACATAAATAAATAAGCAGCACTGTATAGGGAAACTAAAATCTGTTTTATTGCAACCCCTATTAATTTTTTTTTATAATAAATAAAAATGTATATCTATGTGAACTGCCTAAATAAAAGGGAGTCATACAAGGTATTTGACATAAGGGATGCAATACAGACTCTACATCATTTCCACGCTGGAGCTGCTGCAGCTCCCCGATTACTTTTTGTCTTTCAGAATGTATACCTTGAAAAAGACATCATAGAGGGGGCGTGGCTTGGAAGTTGAGCTGAGCAGACGCTGGTCTGCTGAGCTCCGTCAGGCAGGAGATCTGTGGGGCTATCCGGCCCCCTAGACACGCAGAGAGGACGGTACACTGGCGGGGACGAATGGTGGCACCCCACCCTCCTGCCATCCGAGGGGTGAGGGAGACAAACGAGTGGATCGCGGCCGTGATGCCGGGAGGGATGGGATTGTGCGGCGGGCATTTTGTTTTCATCCGCGAAGTCCTCCCGGATCTCTGGGGACTCGCCCCCCCCCCCTCTCCAGAGGTCCAGAGCAGGCACTCAGGGGCACAGAGGGGCAGAACAGGTTCTATTCCAGCCAGAGGCGCTACTGAGGGACCGTGGAGGTGAGGTCTGACGGGCTGGCTGGCCCATGCTCATCAGTCCCAGCCCGATGCCTTAAGATGACTGCCGTCTGCACAAGCGAGGAGTAAGGGAGCCCAGGGTAGGAGTAAGGGAGCCCAGGGGAGATGTGGCAGGCAATGGTGGGACAGCTGCCGAAAAGAGGTACTGTGACCACAGGGGAGCACTACATGAGTCAAAACAAAATAACTACATAGTGTGGCAAACGACTCCCTTTATGTAGTGCTGCCGATTGCCCAGGCTCTTCACGACACAGTCTTCTAGGGTTTAATTTCTAGAAAAGGGAGAAAACACGTGTATACACAAGGGACTCTCAGCCCTCATCCTTCAGCGGTTATTTTTCCATTAGTGACCCTAAACATTTTAAACACCATCACTTTAAGAACAAAATAAATCATAAAAACAAACATCTACTCCTGTAGGTAGTCTAACTCACATGCATATCCCAATCTGCAATATTGGCTGGGCAAGCTAGTTGCCAACTTTAAATAACACACAGATATAGCATTAAGTCCTTAACTGTCAGATGGGGACAGCATCCCATTAGATCCTCAGGTGCTGCAACACTTGTGGGTGCCTTCTACCCCAAAGTGGATCCTGGGGAGCAGCGTCCTCCCAGCCTCCAGGGTCTAAGAGAGAGAGAGTGAAGCAGCCAAACTAACTGCAATATATTCATCTTCCTCAATTAGGAGAGCAAATGATTGAAAACCTGAACCACTGTAAACTCTGGCCTGGAGTTTCCATCCCACAGTCTCAGCAAATGTGAAACTGTGTAATGGATAATTTTTTCACTTTTTTGCACTTTCAGCCTTAAAATCGGACAGACAGCTGCCTAATATTCTGGGACTATGTCACAATAGCTATACACTAACTGCATCAACGAATTTTGCCCTGAAGCTAAATAAAACAAAATAGACACGCACGGCAGCAGTGAAACTGTAAAGAATACCCACTACAAAAAAAACAAAAAGGCTGCACCTGCGAAAAGCACACTCCAGATGTTCCGGAGGCCGGAGATAGGGCCCAAGCACATGGGGGAGGTGGGTTCACGAGCGACGTCCGGCTCAAGGGGCAAGGGAAAGAAAGGGAACCCAAAATGACTGAAGGCCAGGTAGAATATGCCACAAAAGCAGGCTTGACAATTTAGCGACAAAACAATATATACAAAAGCTGCTGACAGACCTGACGCTAATGCTTAAAAGCGAACTTTATGAGATTACTATTTTGGGAGACAGGTGGATGAGCTGGAAAAAGAAGTTGGCACGGTTACAACAGTTCAGGAGCATGTAACCCATGAAGTACAGGAGCAGGAAGAGACTATGCAAAATATGTTCCTACATACACTGGCGACACACTTTATTCGAGCTCGGCTAGTCCCACGAATACGGGTATACCCGGGTGTATTGAGGTTTGTGACTGTTTTCTGCCCGAGTGCATTGAGTTATTTTCCGGCAGGGATTGAAGCATTTTATTCCCGTTGGCTGCAATACTGCACAGTACATATATATATACTGCATTACAATTCATGAATTTATGCCATCTGGTAGACACGCGAAGCATTGCAGCCTATTAAATCCTAATCATTATCATTTAACAGATCAGCCGCCCATCAGCCAGGCATGAACCCAGGCTGGGAAGGCAAATGCAACGGGGCTTGTCAGAGGTGAGGAGCGGCGCATTCCAGGTATCTGCCAGGTACATACCGGGTATTTGCTCGAATAAAGTGTGTCGGTGCAGTATAGAGGACCTGGATAATAGAGGGAGACGTTCTAACATAAGAATTAGGGGTATACCCAAAACAGTAGAACCCAAGAGCTGGTCCTATACTTACAAAACCTATTCTCCCATGTGACTGACTAATCACAGGAATGGACCTGAAAGATGGACAGGGCACACAGAGTGGTTAGACCCAGACCATCAGATCCCCCGAGAGACACGGTCATTAAAATGCAAGACTTTACTGACAAGGAAGTCATTATGCAAAAGGCCAGAGGCATCAACAATATAGAGTTTGAGGGGGCCAAGATCCAGCTGTATAACGATCTCTCCACGTTAACCCTGAAGCACCGTAGAGAAATGAGGGAAATTACTCTGCACCTTCAAAAAGCCAACGTAAGATACAAATGGGGATTTCCTACTAAACTGATTGTTATACAAGGGAAAGTTTCTGTCCTCAGGCACGGAGAAAATAAAACTAACTTTTTTGAAATAATTAATATTTCAGGACCCAAAGCAAGCAAGGACTCCGCGATGCCAGGAACCACCAGATTCCACCCAGAGCGGAGAGGACAACAATGGGTTGACATGGGCAGTAAGAAGAACAGAAATCCCAATGATGACAGCGGTCAGCAGAACAGGAACAGAAAGAGCCCGCAGGACGAACCAGAGACCGCCGAGTGAAGAAGAGTAATTATGGTAATATAATGGAGATTGTTTACTATGTACTTTTATGTCCGACTGTCAGATCAGAGGCCCGAACTACGCAACGGTCAGGATCGTGGCTAAACCCCGCCCCCCTGGACGCATCACGCACCAACACCAGGGACACACGCAGACCCCCATCTGCGCGTACATGACGCACTAGTAGGGAGATCTCGGTTCCTCGCTCCCGTGACGTACACATGGCAGACAACCTTGTTGGCGACGCAGTCGTCTCACGCCGCGTCCCGTGCGTGCACGCTGCGTGGAAGATAATGGGGACTGAACTTAGCTGTCTCTCACCTGATAACCATTCACCTGACCCCTGACGAAGTGATGTCAACAGTCACGAAACGCGTAGGATGGAGCCTATCCTTGCATATGCAACGTGAGTCTGTCAGCATTGGAAAGAGCGGTGGCGCAGCGGTGACTTCACCGGAGGAGGATCCAGTTTGTGGAGTCGCGGACGCAAGGAGCAGAGGTGTGGATCTGAACCCAACCATTGGCAACGTGGTCCAATTACACAAGCTGCGGGCGGCACGTTGTAATTTTGCAGCAAGATCCTTGAATATGTGAGTGCAGTTCATGTGGTTCTTGCGTGTTTTAATTTTGTTTGGTACCGTACTAAGTTGTTTTTATACATTTTATGGGTACTGTGACCGGGAGCTTGTGGAAGTGAAAGTATTTGAGGAACCTGTGGCAATCAAATATCCAGCCCAGCACCCTGCAGATAAAGATACCTTTTAAGATCCCATATCATTTACTTGATGTAAGTAGTTAGCTGCAGAGTGAATGAGCTCTATTACCTAGAGGTCACTGCGCAATGGTCTGTCTGTTTTTCCTCTTATGTCTTTAGAGTCATCTAACACTGAGGAATTCAAGCAAGGATCCCCAAGTGAATAGACTGACATCACTATTGTGACCAAGGACTGTTTTGCAACTAAGGATTGGTAATATTTACTATTCAGTGCGCCAAGGACTATATGTTCTCTTGTACCTACCCTTGCTATAGTGCAGGATTTTCAAATCTCTCCTTGATCCAGACAAGCTTTTTGGGACACCAGTGAATACAAGTATTCTTATGTATATCATCATCAGCATTCAAAATTGCTTGCAATGTTTTACTTCTTACCAAAACCTGGTGTGGCCAGTGGTAGCAGAGAAAAAACTTTTTATATCCCGGGGACTAGTGGTACTATTTTCATACGCGAGAAGCATTATCTTATTTGCTTTTGTTTCGATTTCCCGTACCCTTTTGCATGTTCCCTTGCATTTAACCTGCTCTAGGCCAATGGTAATGCACGTGAATGAAAACTCATTAGCCTATTATATCTGACGTTCAGGAAATGGCAAACAAAGTATATGATGTTGGCAAAATAACAGTCATTGGAATTTAAATGTACTGAAGACAGGAAACGTTAGATTATCTACAGTAACTAATACAGTACAGCTACTTTTCTCACATTCAACAATTATCAGATATGAAAATTCAGGGCATTCCTCGTCTCCCTAACACATTTCTTTTTAAAGAATGTGCTATCCGACACCATCAACAACACTTTACGGGTGCATTATTACCAATGGTAACATTTATTTTGCCCCCATGCTCTCCAATTTCCTAAACATGCTGCAGAATCTGAATGACAAGAACTGTGCACAGCCAGGAGCATTAAGCCGCTTCCTGAGCAGAGTTCTGTAATAAGGAACCTAGCCAAGTTACACAGATTTATTCTTAGGGATCAGTTACATCCGTGAACAGTATCATAGTGTTTAATCCAATGCTCACCATCTATAAAACTTTATAGACGCCACCTTTGAATTTTACTCTAATACAGATGTATCCATTGAACAGTATCTTCACTGTAGTGGCAGAAATGTCATTAAGTATATAAAATAATAATTTAAAAAAAAACATACAAGCATGATTACAGTAATTCAAGCACAAATGACATTGGATTTCTATCAAGGTCAATGTTTAAACTACTATTCTGTCCCACCTATTAATAATGACTAAATCACAGATCACATATCTTCTAGATTAGAACGATGGAAGAAACAGGTTTTAAAAAAAAGACCCTATAAATATGTTCTATTACATAAGTAAAATACAAATATGTGCAACATGATTTATGATTTGATAATGATTTCTATCACATTTTGGACTCAACAAAATGTGCAGTGAAGGTGTGCTATGAGAAATGGATTCTTTATTGGCACATTAACCTGCTTCTCACTATATTAAATAGGGACCATGATGTTCAAATGGCAGCTTCATATACGATGAATTCCCACTGTGTTTATTTTTATTCTAGTGGGGTGGATGGAGAGAGAACCTATCAAAGAAGCAATACTACATTCCCCGTTTTTCTTTTCTTATTATTTGTAATGTGTAAAGCATGTGACAATGTATAATTAGACATTTTTATCTAAGCTGGCAATCGTTTGGTGCTACTGTTGCAAATCTGTAAAAATCCTGATTGTGTGCCTTATAAAATGGCCGCTTTTCAGTTTCAATCCTTCAATCAGTGTAACTCAGCAGCTACAATGTATCATTGTAATACTAAGATAGCATTATATATTGTTACCTTTACAGCTCAAACTACTGGGAACATTTGCAACACATTATCACAAACAGGAAAGTGTTGCAAACATTTTGCACTGCTGCTAAACCTGCTATAGAAATCAGTGGATGCTTTAAAACTCATTAAAATAATTACATTAAAGCAGCAAAACATGAAAAATGCAATATGTTTTTGTAAAAACAAATCAGTTGTGTAATATTAGATAATACAGTCAGCATTTTTTTTTTTAAACGCCCAATGCCATTTCTAATGTACTGATCATCCTTTCGTTGCTACAGCAACCATTTAGAGAGTCACATCCGCTTAAACTCTGACTCACACCTTTTTGAGCTCTGCACTTTGGCAACAAAGTACAATATCACAACCAGATCTGTTACTGTGTTCCAAAGCGAAGACTGTCTATTAGTCTGAAAGCTGTAACAATAATGTGTTACACTTAGAAATATGATGTTACATTGGACAGACGGCAGTACACAGCTAGAAGGCAGCCAATTTGTTAGACACACATTCAGGGTTCTTACAGATATATATAACTGGAGAACCACATGATTGCCAGCTTAGGTAAGAATGTAGAATTATACATTGTCACATGCTTTACGTAAAATAAAAAAAGTAGTATTGCTGCTCAACGAGATAAATAAAAAAAAGTCACTTCTTTATTACTACAGAACTCATTATAAAAAAAAAACAAACAAACAAAAAACCCACATGACGTCACGTTTTGTGGCTTTAAAAAAATAGAAGCAGCATAATTACAGTAGATGTTACATTTTGTATCAAGACACATACAGTTGCTCTACAGCAGTGATTCCTAACCAGGGTTCCGTGGAGCGGACCCAGGGGTACCGCCTAGCTGCCCGCACTCACTGTGCGGCCCGCGATGGCTTTCCTGGCTCTCCCCCATTCCCCTCTCACCCCAGAGGCCGGTCACAGGACTGCAGAAGCGCGCTCAAGTGCTTGCTGCTAGCTTGAGCGAGTGTGCAGTCCTGCCTGCTCGAGCCCGCCGCCTCATCCTGCTCCCTGCCACCTCTTGCCTGCCTCCTAGGGGAGATATAAGGGTGATGATTTTACCCGTGCGGCCCGATTATTTAAATATGTATTGGGGCGTTGGGGAGGTGGGGGTATTTTTAAAATGTATTGGGGCGTTGGGGTCTTTTTAATATGTATTGTCGGGGCGGGGTACTTTTATTATTGCAGGGTGGGGTTATATGTATTTAGGGGGTTGGGGTTTTTTGGTATGTATTTTGTGCGGGGGATTGAGTGAGAGTGAGGTAATTGACAGAATGTAGGGGCGAGCGAGAGGAGAGAGGGGTCAGGCAGTGAGTGAGGAAAAGAGGGAGATTTTTCTAAACACTTCAAGGGTTCCTCCAAACCAAAAAAGGTTGGGAATCACTGCCCTACAGTATAACTACTTGTCCCAACAGATAATGATGCAAAGGGCAGCTGGGTGTGCCTTTGCACCAGGACATTTCTGGGAATTTAGAAAAACACCTTTGACACATATTTCCATAATAAATAATGCCTGAAGCTTAAGGTCATCCCCTAAATCTCCAGAATTTTTAAAACTGGAATACTTTTCCTCTTCCTCTTTATTATACACTTGGACTTTGTGTAATAATCAAAATATCAATTTCAGTAGAACTTCAGTTTTCATGGAACTCATAATACACCTTAGTACTTTCATCCACCCATTACGGCATTTATGGCATAGGATATTTATGAAGGCTGTCATTTCACTTAAGAAGTATTAAAGTAGCCTGCTTTCATTGCTCATTTTGTTCAACCCACTGTAATATTGTAGTACCTATTTAATTGTTGGCCTTTCTTATCCTCCAGGATTGTTCTCCTGCAACGTCCCAATGAAATGAGGATTGCATTTACTACACTTATCTCACAATTCCCAATAAGTTCAATCCTCCAGCCTTATACAACTTATACAACTGGCCTAGAAAAATTCCACTGGTAAATTTCCATGTCTGATATTCCCTGTTCTTTTTCTAGGGTCTACATACGGAACGAGTCATCTGTATTTTTGCAGGAGAAACCCTTGGGGCAGATGTGACCACCACAGTCAAAGTGCTCCAGATAAAGGGGTGAATAGCAACTACAATAATAAATGTTCCATTAATAAATACTGTAGTTCCAATACTAACCTCCTTTCTCCGCTACCACAAAATCACAGGAAATCAACTTTCGCCTACAAATAAATAGGATACATTTGAATGCCCCTTAAGTATGTTTGAAACCCAAAAAACAAAAAAAATATTTTATTCCAGAGCAACCTTAAAGAAAAATCTGGTCTCCAGTGTGCAAAGCATAACAATTACACACAGTACAACCATCACAGTATAATGTTCTATTTGTTTCTTCATACATGACCAATACACATGGTTTCTGTTTCCATTACTGCATACTATGATGCTCTAATCGGCATGACAGACTAAATCCAGAGAAGGGAAGAATAAACAGCAGCCTAATTATTGTCAAAAATTATAAATTAGATGAAGCGAAGAACAGAGGGATACAATTATTTTCTCAAGATCAATGGGGTCATGGCATAAGTTAGACCTTTGAACTTTTTTGACTCAAGTGAATACGTTAACTGCCATCTCCCTGGCTCTCTTGCAGATTTCTACATATGTGAAAGAGAAAATTCAATGCACTTTAAAATAGCACTATAACAAACAACAAAAGAAGTGACTTTTGTGATATGGTGATATAATAATAAATGATACTGATAAGTTCTTGAGTTGGTCTGCAGCTCTCAAATCACAGATTTCGTCTTTCGTTTGTGAGGGTAATTCTTTGAGTAGACGTTGAGGTGCACAGTGACTCAAAAGTTCATAAAATAGAGGGAATAAACCACAACACAGTACAGCTCCATGATATAGAGAAGGTCAGAGAGAATGTGACTAATACTATTCACACTTGTTGAGCATATAGTGCACAATAGAACTAACAAATCAGTGTTTCTAATGAACACACTGGAAGATTGTTCCAAATAGCTGCAGAAAGATGGAGCAGAACAACACAGTAGTATACATCTATGTTTACTAGAAACACGCAAGTGATATATTACACTCATGAGAGGGCTTTTGAAAATAAACCTTTGGGACATTTGTGTATGGCACCCCCCAGCCGCTTTGTCTCCTGTTCAGCAAAGTGGGATACAGATGCCATCAGTGAGCCACTTGTACACTGCAGGATCTCCTCATCGCTACTAAAGCCTTTCTGGAAAATGACCGGATATGGCGTCTTCAGTTGTTCACAAATCCTATGCATTCCACCAAGTGAATGGCTTCCTCTGGGATTTGCAGTGTTCAAGCAGCTCTCTGAGGTGTCCATATCCCATGCTATTTTACGAAATTGGGAGTCACTGTGCGGTTCAGCATCCACTCAAAGATTTAAACATATACATACAGTATGCTACAGAGAGCTACCAGAAACAAAACCACTTTACTGTAAGGATCCGTCATCCGCGCCCCTCCCGGCTTACTCAGACCCGCGATCGGTGTGTCCTGCCTTCTGCAGTGCATCTCGCAGACCAGCCAATATCAGTGTTCCTTCTAGGGGCGCGCACGGCGCTGGTCCCGCTTAAACTCGTACGGTGACGTCGCGCCGCACACAACTGCTATGTGCGGCACCCGCATGCAGAGTATCCTCCGTTACGCTGGGTAATTGGATTCACCTGTCCTGTCTCCTTCAACCAACCACAGTCAGGCATACTAGGGAGTATGCTTCCTCCTCATTGGCCTGTCCTTCATATATATGCTCAGCCTGCCCTCTGGTACATTGGCTGAGCATAACCTTGTTTATGTGCGCTGTGTTCACTGCTGTCCTGCCTCCTGTCTAAGCCTTGCCTGTCTTGTCCTGTGTTGCCTAACCTTGCTTGTTCTTTGGATTCTACACGTCTCCGCTCCTGACCCGGCTTACCCACGACCTTGGCTAAAGTACCTGCAACGATCCGTACATCTCCAATCCAGACCTCGGCAAGTATCACTGACTATCCTGACATCTCCTACCCCGACCTATCTACACTCCAGACGTGCCCTCGCTGCTGTGGGTTAGCGTTTATCAAATCCCCACCTCGGCCTCGCGGTCAAACCTTGTTTGAGGTGACCGCATCATTACATTTTCTCAAATTATACTTAAAGCCTACTCTTTTGGAGTAATTTTAACCAAAGTTCTAACCCATGCAATGAGGAACATGATGACTGCATGTGAATGTGGAGGATTTTCTTTTAACTACACCTTTTAATAACAAACATTTGCTTTTGTGGTTATGTGGACAACCGATCCAGAGATCCAGACGAACGTCATTTTCCTGTACCAGAGTCACCAAATTTGTTATTAGCTACGTTAGACCATGTTTACAAAATCAATCATCCGGATGAGTGTAGCTCTGAGCACTGTAGGATGTGTCAAAAGTTTTCATGTATGGAACTTCTGATTCCCGCTAGACAACGCACAGACAATATAAGAAAGAGTGCCCACTGACAATTTCTAAAATAACAGTTTCTCTAAAAACTAGGGATATGTGAACCTCAGACAATCACAGTAGCTTTGTGCGATGTGTTCATGAAATTTGCGAAAATCGGTGAAACCCTCAAGTGAAGGTTGTCATTTTACTGGGTCCCAAAAAAATAACATCAATGTATACTTTATTATTTTAAAGGAATATTGGCCAAATTCACCGATATTCACCATTTTTGTCAAAGTTAGTGCCAACATGGTGGTTTTTGTTAAAGTTCCATATCTTCCTGACTTTTTCTCTAGCCACAAATGTTCAAACTCCACCAAGATTGTCAAGTTGCATAAAGGTTTCATTCATATTTACTAACAACCATCATAAGAAACAAGGCTACTAAACCTCATTGTGCGCAATTTCCAACTTAGCCAACACAGAAGCATTGACCAACTAACAAAGATAACCTAAAAAAGAGTTTAAGATTACTTTTATTACTCGATAATCCTGCAAGTCATCGATTCACTACCTGTACATTTCAAGACTAGGCAACAGACAAAAAGGTTAAAAATACATTTTTCATAAAAGAGTTCATTATAATGTACACCAGTAATTTTCAACAGTCATATTTCAGTTGTATGTGCATGAGTTACAATAAATATTTAATGGGAAAAAGACCACTTTTTATTTTACCAAAAAAAGGGTCACTGCTCATGCAAATCGATGTTTGAAGCTCTGATGGACCACATTCATCAAGATATAGGGAGTTATTGGTCAACATGACATTGTATCCATACAGTCAGACATAGGAGTGTGTGTGTGTGTATGTGTGTGTGTGTGTGTGGTGTGTGTGTGTGTGTAAAGCCCTGCAGCAATGTGTAGCCTTACATACAGTAATATATCCTGAATACTTCGTTCTAAAGGACCTCACCCCATTGAATACCTGGACGTTTTGACGTGCCCTAGGTCAGAAACATGATATGAACAGGTAACATCTAACATTGAGAAGACTTCATTAGGTAGTGCTACATGTGCTTTGAGAAGATGATATAAAAGATACAATACATAGTCTCAAAGACTATGTTCAAATGGATCACAGTTATACGCTTCAAATTTTATATAATAGCAAACATAACAAAACCTGTCGGAATCAAAAGATATCATAGGAGAAGATTTTCATAAATATACATAAAATAAATTAATGGAATCATTTACTTCCATCTCAAGTCCAAAAGAATTAAATGATTAATATGGATATGCAAAGTATATTTAAATTACTTAAATTACAATATTTCTCAAGGGTGCTTCTTTTTATGTACAAGTGTCTCTCCACATGTTGTATAAAAGGTGTGTTTAGGGATGTATATAAGCAAGTTGGGAATTCTGTAAAATAGGTCTCTGTGTCTGTCTCCATCTCTCAGTGAGAACCAATGGCCACTGTTTTTCCACATGTAATTAATTACCTTTGTGGATATGCGTTAACCTCAGGGAAAATGTTCGTTAATGATTTAGATAATGTCCAGTTATTTGCCCATAGTTGACGGACCTTTGTGTATCTAGGTATAAGTGTGCATTGAGTGGCCCAGTTATGGGAGATATACTGTAAAAGGAAATAAATACATACAGTAAAACAGGAAGAAGGGAAGGAGAGGACTGGTGGTAATGCTGCTGTCTTCAACGTGGGATAAGGCAGTACAATGCTATGTACAGAACTCTGTATGATCAGTTCTGCATGGGATATTTGCAGCATTATTAAAAAAAAACAAACAATAAAGTTAGGACACAATGTAATAGTGCCCTCTGCCATGTATAGCTGATGCCAATGTCTGACGCTCTATAATGCCACTGCACAAATTCAGTAACACGCTATATATACATATATACACACACACACACAGTATTGCAAGAGTGGCCAACTCCAATTGTTGACTGAGCCACTGCTTCAGCCACTTGTGCTTAAGCAGGAATATCCTTAAAACCTGACTTTTTGGTGGCCCTTGAGGACTGAAGCTGGCCACTCCTGCACTATTGGCTAATCTGAACACAGACATACAGTAAACTATATGTAATTATATTTATCTGTATGTACACACACACACACACACACACACACAGTCTGTGCGCCTTAAGGCAAACTCCATAATGAGGGGGATCCATGTTCCTTTATATTCATTGCCTCCCACATGGATTTGGGTTCCTCTTTTGAAGAAAGCAGAAATGTGAGATTACAAAGTGAAGTGAAAGGTGACTGATCAAAGAAGCTCATTCGTTTCTCTCACCTTCTTGTATATCCAGCACAGACTGATCATCAGGGACAAGCTGGAGGATATCAGACACCACCACTTGGTGATCATTCTCTTCCGCTTCATCCTCATTGGGGCTTCTTTGTGCAGCAAAACAGCTGCTGGTTCCCAGCTCCTTGCACAGGAAAAGCCTCCAACACTCAGTCATGAAAACAAACCAGATTGGCTCCTGTGTGAGCAAGAAAGATATGAACACTGACTATTATATGACAAATGCTTCAGAAAGCAGTAACATGGAGCACGGACGTATTAGTCATCAATAAAAGAGCAGAATTTAGACACTTTCAGGACATTTAGAGCAACGGTGGCCAGGTAGTGACCCAGGAGCTGTAATAGTCCACAGTGGGGACTAGTGAAAAACAAAAATTGTGAGGCGCTACTTATGAAGGTGAAATATATATTAATAAAGATAATATGTTAAATTACAAAAGTGCTCAAATATAATGAATTAAAATAAAAAATGGCAAACTTTGCTGCTCAACCCTCTTGGGAGAAGATCCAGTTTCTCCTATCTTGAATGGTAAAGAGGAGCTTGTGGGGAGCGCTGTATGTTCACTGATGATATATTGAAATAGGCAATTGATATTGCACTTACATGGTCCGGCCCGTCGGACTGGAATGCAGTTGTGGTCCTCAATATGTTGGTCAAACCACTCGTGCCTGTAGTCAGAATTATTCCGCTGAGAAATTGAATTGCGGGCCAGTTTCCTCAGAGGTCACTTATGCACATATTGAGGACCACAACTGCATTCCAGTCCGACGGGCCGGACCGGAAGTGACGCGACGCGACCTCGGGTGTGGGGTGGATGGAGTACACCAATGCTGCGCATCGATTTTTATGTGTCTAAGCACATGTTGATCATGTAAGTGCAATATCAATTGCCTATTTCAATATATCATCAGTGAACATGCAGTGTTGCACTAGAGTTGTCTTTTCTTTCATTCCATTGAGGGTTTGTCCTGCTGACATCAGGGAGTGTTTACAAGCAAGACCCCCCTGCACATTGCTGAATCTACCAACTGCATCTATTGCTATTCCTATGCTGTTTTACCACTGGGAGAATGTGAGTTCCCATTCATGATTCCAGTATAGGTTGCTGTATTTGTTTAAACCTACCACACTATTATATTTTCTTCCCTATATGTATATGGTGATACCTGCGCTCCCCACAAGCTTCTCTTCACATGGGGACTGCCTGTTGCTTCCTTAGATTTAGTTATGACATTATTTAGTAGTACTGTAGGATTTATTTAAAGCACACAAGCTTGGTCCAGTTGACACCTTTTGTAGTACTATTGACCACATTTTATCATCTATCCTGTAGCCCAAGCACATTGCAAACTGTAAACCTGTATCTGGACCATCTACAATATATTTGAAAACACTATTTTTTATATATTCAAATTGCTCAAAATATTCAGTACTCCTTAATGTCATGCGAGGGCAAAGCAGCCATCACACACACACACACACACACACACACACACACACACACACACACACACACATTATATCAGTGCTACATCATAAAAATAAAGGTGACAATCACGGTAGAAATTGTATCAATAATTGTTTTATTCAAACACCATGCATGGCCATAACTGTTTGCATTTATTTAATGCATTCTAGAATTGAACGGTGTTGACAGCACTCCAAGAGGTCTTGTGAGTTATTCTGAGAAGTGGTTAACCGATCAACTTCAACTTTCACAATCCAGTTGCATTTTTTTACACCACATATAATAAATGAAAATGTATTGTACAATTACAGAAGTCTTACTTATCCGATTACTCTTCTACTACTGCACTGCGCCCTTTAGACCATATCCCAAACTTAGAACGACATCAATGCCAATTTATTAAATCCGCAAGTCTCACTGCATGTCTTTTTTCATTCCAAACCACTGTAGATTCAAATTATTTCTGCTGTGGATAATTATTTAGGAGATCCTCAGTCAGTGGGAAAAAAAACTGTGATTTGAATGTACAAAGTGACACAGTGACTTTCCGATCTAGTAATGAAAGTAATGTTTCAGTTGAGTGTTGCTTAGGGAAAGACAAGAACTCCTGAACTACAGGTTCTCCCATTGTGTACGCGTTGGATGGAATCTTAGATGTGTCCAGTGGCAAAAGTGCAATGCCCGCGATAAGCTCACCACTGTGACAACAACCTTTGGTTTACTGGAACAGTGCCCCATGGGGTTTACTGATGTATGAGCAAACATATCAAAAGCAATCCTGTTCTTAACATCAAACACTTTCATGTTACCAAGCATTTCTGAGACACAGTCTCATTAAGTCACGGCTGTAATACAGTACTTCCCTGAAGAGGTCATTAGAATTTAATCTAAATCAAAATGTATATAAAATTTAATCTGCGTGGACAGCAAGTGTTTTTTTTTTTTTTTTTACTTTTTGTTGCACAGAAAGTGAATACTGTATACTCTGCTAAACCAGAGAGCAATGCTGGGCACAGATCTCATTATGCTATTAGGTATAGCCTGTACAGGGAGCGCTGTATCTCAAGGTTAAGCAAAACTGCTTCACAGTCCTGTAACATTGCCACCAGACTATTGCTTGCCTTTATATATGTAGCCCCCTTTCCTCGTAACTACGCGAGCTGAGGATTACCTGCGTGGCTCACAGATGGCCTAAGCCTCCGCCGCTGGGAGTCTGGGGTTGTCTCATCTCTCAGTGTACAGCGCCTCCAGCTGGGAGGGATCCTTGCACAGCAGGATAACCCCTCACAGGAACCAATACAGTCAGGAAATGACAATGTAAACACACACACACGTATAACAAACTTGTCTTTACTGACATATAACTCAATACGTAATAACATATAAGGCCCCAACCATATAATACCAACACGGTTCATACCCCCACACAGTGTCCACACCCCGGTGCGGTTTTCACCCAAAGTACTGAGGTGCCTGGGCACTTAACCACCTAGTGTCCACAGACAAGGCCCACCCAATGTGTGTGGAGTAGCACTACCCCCTGTGTTTGGCCATTGGTGCACGTTGGGTACCTTTCATGGTGTTAGGCCAGACTAGGCCTACTTATATGGTGATCCGTCGGACCGCACTGTGATCAACCCATGACGCGGTCTACCGCACCCTCTTCATCCGCCAGGCGTCCGCCTCTGGAGGGATCTCCTGCTGGAGTGTGTCCCTGTAAAATGTCTATTAGAGTGCCTGTGGTCTGGTCCCAGACCGCAGGCCGCAGTTAGTGAGTCACCGGTGCAGTACTTTACCACTACTGTGCTAAGGAGAGCGTCCCTATTTGGGGGCCTTCCCTACAGCACCACAAGCTATAGATGATCGGGGACTAGCTGCGAACTAAGGGGGGATACCTGGCCTAGTCCAGCAGAGCACCTCTCCCTGGGCCTTACATCAACCCTTGCTGTCCTGTTCCTGACTGGCGTGGTGTCCCTCAAGCGCGCCAAATGTATCTTTGTGGCTGCTGGGGATCTAGCATCCCTATTGGCCGTACGCCCTCACATGGAAAGCAGCCCCTGGGGCTGCTGGGACTTGTAGTCCCTTGCAGAGCCTGCCTAATGGCTACCGCGCTATTCTGGCCACTGCGCATGCGCACCTGTTCCATTGCGCATGCATGAGGTTCAACATGGCGGCCCCCGCTTGCCTGGGTGTACCGCGGAGCTCTGGCGGCTCCAGCTGCTGCCGCAGCCCACACCGGAAGGCTCCCTGCACCTATGCCATGTACGCCCGCCACTCCAGCAGCACCCGGGTGCCTCCCTCACGCGCCACAGAGGTAAGCAGGGCCAAACACACACACCTTTTAGAAAGTCAATGTTCTGCCTCTCTGATCATGGGCACTGAAGTATATCACAGAAAGTCTGCTCCCCACCTCTCTCCCGAGGCATGAGAAAAAACCTCAGGGAGCAAAAACAGACTACTATTTGCATTCTGTTTTATCAATCCCCTCGGATTTCTCCCTTTCCTTAACCTCGTCAATGCAGATAGTACCTGTAACTCCTTCAAAACCATATTTAAAGTAGTAGGAGCTATCAAAACAATATTAAAACAGTTTTTGACTCTCCGAGCATTTTTTAGCAAAAATTTAATTTATTTTGGAACCTATACCTTGTCAGTTCTGCCAGACTAAACATAAATTAGTCAGTCTTTAATATTTAGGAGTTGCATTAAACATATAATGAATACCTATTGGCTAAGAATACCAAGTAGAAAACCACAGTAACAATTTAAGCATGGGTACTGCACCTCAAAATAACGCTTTCCTGCAAAAGAGATGTCAACATTTCCATGCAGACGCAAACTGCTTTATGTGTTTTGTGTGTATGTTCCATCACATTTGTACACACGTGCTTCCTAGCACTGGGCTGATAAAAAAAGAAGACATTAAAGTCTAGTATGGGTGCATTTGCTACAGCATTAAGACACTATTAACATGTGTACAGTCACACTTTATTGATTTTATTCAATCATTTTAAGACATTTATCTAGTGGCTTCAATTGCCCTATATACATATTGTACACCTTTATTATTATTATTATTCAGTTCACCCTATAGCGCTACTCAATTATATATACATAGATACAGCTTGACAAATTGGGGGGGGGAAAAGTCTCGCCCCCCCCTCCCCCCTGCGATGGCAGGACTGACTCAAGAAAGGAGCATAAGGCCCCGGTCTCGGAGTCTACTGCTGCGCTCGCTACGGAATGCACGGCAACAACACGTGCACTGCAGCAGCTGCCTGCGCGCGCGTAGCAATCGTGATGCGATACCAGATTTTACGCCGAAAGGAATTTTGAGCTTTCTTGTGACGACAGAGCACTGGCCACGTCACGGCGGCGGTTCAGCCAATGAGGGTGAACCAGACGCGTGACGTCATGGCCGCCTTCCCCACCACCGTCGGATCTCCTTCTCTTCCCCGGCAGCTGACCAACTGTTATGAGCCGGTTTTTCTCCTGCTGCTCAATTGAATATGAATACTCTCCTGCTGCCACCGACAACTGGCTTTTGCCATCTGACATACATATATGAAAACAAAAGAAAAAACAGCGCAAAACCTCGTGGTGTAGTATTAAAAATATATATTGATTATGTGACAGCAGGTGAGTCTCTCTCGTACATCAAATTAGATAATTAAAGCATGGCATGTTATGGACATGTTACCACATCGGCACATCAGCACAGCACACAGCAGTCAGGCAGATCGAAGAGGCAGGTCTCTCTCTCTCTCACAGGGAGCCGTCTCTGGAACCTCAGCTGGTGTATAGGTCGTCAGGTAAGGAGGGGATATTCACTTCAATCCGTAGCAGCTCGATTCCTCGCTGGATGCGTGTATCCGACTCACGGCAGACCTCTGATGACATCACCGAAGTTCCGTCGCGTCTTTCACAGGAAGAAGCTGGTTTGAGGTGTCCGCAAGGATTTTCACTCGTAGTGAACCAATATCCATAAAACAATCAAATTGGCACTGGAACGTGCCTTCCTACGCGTTTCGTAATAGAGTTACTTCGTCAGGGGAAGTTACGTCATCAGAGGTCTGCCGTGAGTCGGATACACGCATCCAGTGTGTATCAGAGCTGCTACAGATTGAAGTGAACATCTCTTCCTTACCTGACTACCTATACACCAGCTGAGGTTCCAGGGACGGCTCCCTGTGAGAGAGAGAGAGAGAGAGAGAGAGAGATCTGCCTCTTCGATATGCCTGACTGCTGTGTGCTGTGCTGATGTGCCGATGTGGTAACATGTCCATAACATGCCATGCTTTAATGATCTAAATTGATGTACGTGAGATACTCACCTGCTGTCACATAATCAATATATATTTTTAATACTACACCATGAGGTTTTGCGCTGTTTTTTCTTTTGTTTTCATTTAGTGTTTGTGGTTTGCGGAGCCAGTCCATGAAATATAGCAGCAGCAACCTCTCCGTTCATTACAATGAATAACAGATTTTATATTTAATGTTTGTAACACAGCACCAAATTGGTTTTAAGTAGCTTCTATCATTTAGTTATTGCACATAGAGCTGTTTATTTAATCACATAGAGCTGTTTATTTAATTACATAAGTAAATCACTATATCACTGTCTTGAGCGTGGTATCTTTCACTTTTTTGTTGTGACATACATATATGTAGCCAAATTCCCCTGGCTATAGCCTTCTACTGGCCTCAAAACTAAGTCTTGATAGGAACAGGCAGTGTTGGGGTTAAAACTCATATTCAGGGCCTAGCCTGAAGTTGCAGCCTGGATGGGTACGATGTTGCCGTATCCAGGTGCAGGCCTAAACCGGCAGTTGGAGTGTCATACCTGGGAAGGGTACTGACTGGGTCACATGTATATTGTGTGATTCCGGTCAGTACCTTGACCTGCCCTGTTATGGGGCGGGGTTACAAGCCCTTCCCCCAGGTGTAAAAGCTGACACTCCACCAAATTAGGTGTGGTTGATTATGGGACAGTGTAATACCCTTTTCCCTTTCAGAGGGTTAGGAGATTAAGAGGGGCTCTTTTGGCCTCAAGCCCCGGGGGTCTGCTCCAGGGCTGGAGGACGATCATGCTGCTGTACAATAAAACTGGTGTTGGACCAACTATGGCGTGTGATTATTGGAACTGAGTATTGCCTGTGGGGACCATCCTGCAATCAGCAGGATCCTCGTGGGATGGAGGTGCTGCACAGTAAGACCCATGAGAAAGCCTGTCCTGTTGCTGCTCCCAAACTCCAACCGCGGAACAACTCAGACCCGATGAACCAGCAGGTGAGCTACAGTACCCAGGGAAACACCCATGTAGTGGCCAGATCTTCCGTGGCAGGGGGGGGCTGGGACAGGTGCTACAATTGGAGGCGCTGCTGAAATGAGCAACAGGGGTGGCAAAGTATAGCTGGGAAACCTGCTGAAGTGGAAGTGAATGGGGGCACTCACCATATCCAGGCCAGAGCATTTCCAGTCGGTTGCTAGCGGGGTACCCCCGGATGGTACCTGCTCAAGACCCCACCCACTGTCGCATGAGAGGTGCCTGAACCGCACTGTATCAAGGCTATCGTTTTACCTTGTCCGGGACATTATGCAGATGTGAGAGGTGTCTGAATCACACTGTATCAGGGCCGGGTCCCTTCCACTTCCAAAGGCGGGGAGGTGTCTGGACCACACTGTATTGTGCCAGGTGCCACAGATGGTATGCCTACAGGGGATGATCTTGAAAGATAGTCCAACACGGGGTGCTATCTGTTGGGTGCCTTTACTGTGCTATGTTCCAGGGTTGAGTGGTGCCTGAACACCATCGTATCAGCCGAGAGCACGCTGCAGCACATGCCCCAGGGGGCTATGACTTGAAAGATAGCACCCCCGCGATGGGACTGCAGTGTGTGCTCAATTATTATGAGCTAGATCTGCGAGTGGGATAGGGTGCTCAAATGGGGACCTGGCATGAAAGATAACCCACCTATATTGGGACTATCCGCTTGCAGTTTGGGAGGAAGAAAGTGCCTGTGAAGCATGCCAGCCTGTGTGGGCACTTGAAAAACTACCCCTCCCATCCCCCCTCATCCCCACCACCCCAAGATGGAGCTCGTTGCAGGTACTAAAAGGAGGAGAGTTTAAGGTCCCTGAGGAGGATCCTGGAGTCTGACCGCGGTTCCCGCCGAACTACAATAGGAACCGAGTGGTGAGCTGCAAGATGCAAGCTCACCATCGCAAAATATCTGGGATTGGCACCAACGTCCGTACCCGCACCCCTCTATTCCGACTGGGACTCCCGATTTCACCAGAGGGAGAAGTCGGGGAGCCAACGGCTCAGTATGGGGTGTGACCGGATGCGAAGCCGCCCAAGCCCAGATGTACATGTTGCTCAGTGTTGGAAGGTTTACCATTGAACTCTCTCTGGTTCTACTACTATGGATAAGCTTCGGTTCCAGCGATATGCGCTGCCTGGAGACATTCTAATGATGCGGGACAGAAAGGAGAAGTTCCTGCACTATGTGTGCCTGATTTGCGGTTGCCCGGGAGGCGAGATAGGAGACGACGACCGTTGCCTACAGTGTGATGTGGCCTATTTGCAACCGTGGATGCTGGCCTTATCCCCGGTGGAGGTGCGGAGTCGGGCCCAACTGATCTGTAAACTCCAGTGAGTGACAGAGACTTCCTCTGCGGACGCAGAGAGGGACTACCTGACAATCCTGTCCGATCTCTTCCACTCTGGCCGCGACGCTTCCCACATTGTCTTTTGCGGGGTATAATATTACCCCAGCTCGGACTCAGGAGCGGAGTCCCTGGTCGCTCACCATTTAGTAGAGAGCAGCGATGCCAGCCGGGGCGGAGCCTCGAGAACCCAAGGAGGACTTAACTGTTTCCATGCCACCCAGTTTGAGAGGGCCCGAGTCCTTCTCGTTTACCCTGGAGGGGTCATTGCCCAGCCGAGAGAGCCCTGCTGG
This sequence comes from Ascaphus truei, assembly GCF_040206685.1. Taxonomy (NCBI): domain Eukaryota; kingdom Metazoa; phylum Chordata; class Amphibia; order Anura; family Ascaphidae; genus Ascaphus; species Ascaphus truei. The sequence continues at coordinate 253,988,629 of NC_134485.1, forward strand.
GTGCTCTCCACCCTGCATCCCGTGACCAACTTTCCCCGTGAGGTGACATTGTCTGCGATCCCAGCGTCCAGGCGGCTGATTGGCGAGGGTGCATCCATCGAGGTATCGGACGATGCCCCCAACCCTCCCAATATAACGGCCGTCTCTGCGGATCCAGTGGCCGATGACTACCCAGCCATGTTGTTCCAGGATGTCGATCCGGCATGGTCGGCAAACCATGAGAACGCTCACCGTTTTCTACAGCAGCACCGGCAGATGCAGCAAGCCCGAGCCCGCACGAAAACCTACATGGCCGCCGCTGAGGAGCATTTGGATGCATGTCTACGACGCTTGGTGTGCAGCATGGAAGGGTGAATCCACCAGATTGTCCAATGTGCAGGTAAGGAAAGTTATAAAAAGGCAGAACTCAGGTTTTTCCTGCACATTTTGTGGTGGTAGCTATTCAAAAACAAAGTGCTGTGACATTTACCACCTGCTGTCTTTGTTACTATGGGAGGGGTGTATGAACAGACTATGGTCTATGTGAACAAATGTGTATTGAGCGCGCTGTCCCTCCAAAAGACTCCCCCCTCGGCTGTCCGGTTTCACTCTGCTGCTCATAATCTCCCGTGATCAGCGGGGCACACTCAGCAAACAAAAAAAACTCAAAAATAGGAGCGCATGAAATGAAACCAAGAAAGACCCCAAATTAATACATATACTTTATATCATAGAAAGAAAATTCATCATATAAACACACTATACAGAAACATATTAAATCAAAAACTGTCTAAAATGACACTAATATTTGGTACATATAGAGCCCAAGCAACGTGGAGTGAAGGAGTGTAAACACCCAAAATCCCCAAAAGGGCTGGAGAGAGAAGCAAAATAGTCCGGCGATAGGCAGTGGTCTGATGCAGACAAAAAAGGAATACAGCTCCCAGCAAGAGAAAAGGTAGGAAGTACCTTGCCCTAATCCTGGAACAGAGACTTCAACCAACCTGCCTCTCTCCTGCCCTGATCCCTGTACCGGACCCGACTATTCTACTGATTCAGGATTTAGATCCCAGAGCTCAGCTATACCACGAGGAGTTCACAGGAGAGTTAGAGTGCCTAAGGTCTGTGTTTTTTCCATCTAGCATTTCCAGCACCTTCTCTCCTCCTGTTACAACAAGGACATTTGTGATTTTGGGCGTTTACACTCCTTCACTCCACGTTGCTTGGGCTCTATATGTACCAAATATTAGTGTCATTTTAGACAGTTTTTGATTTAATATGTTTCTGTATAGTGTGTTTATATGATGAATTTTCTATGATATAAAGTATATGTATTAATTTTGGGTCTTTCTTGGTTTAATTTCATGTGCTCCTGTTTTTGAGTTTTTTGTCTATGTGAACAACATGAGGTTTGGAAAATGATGTTACCCTAATAAGTGACATGTAAATGAGTAATGAGGCTTATCTGCTGTCACCCATCTTTATAAAAATGTCTTCCTCTCCCCAGTCTATATTTCAGACAATGGGTTCTTTTGTACGCAAGTATGTATATCTTTATTTATATAGCACCCACAGTGTACTCAGTACTTTACACATGAGAATACAGTACAGGGAATTATAATACAATAAGTGCAACAAAGTCAGACAACAGGAAAGGACATCCCTGCCCCGGAGAGCTTACAATCTTGTGAGTAAAATTTCTGTTTATTAAGCCATTTTAAATATCGGTACAGAAATTGAAAGACAAACGGTAATATCTTCCCATTACAGGATAGCACCAGTATCTGACTTTCCTGAAGACACAGTTACAGTATGTTGCAGGCAAAACAGAAAGCTAAAAATGGACAAAAATACAACTTTAAATCACAGCAGACATATAAATACAGATGTACAGTAGTTACAGTACAAACATAAATAACTGAAAATACAAACAATATAAATTATATAATTGTATAATTGGCATGCACAATACTCATTCTAACTAGCTAGGGAAGGGCACAGTGTGTGGGTTTGGCTTCTATTACTAACCCTCTTCAAGCTTATTTTATTTTTGTCATGTGTGGATTACCGACTACATCCCAAACTGGCCACGAGCTCAGCCTCCCTGTCCCTTTGTAATTATCAAAGTATCACTGGTCTCTTGAAAACAATGGTATTCTCAAATGTATCCAGTGTATGTAACATTACATGAGTGATAGGTACAGTACAATACGCATGTACAGTACATAAAGGAAATGAAAAACAAGCTTAGGCCATGGTGACTCCAGCCGTGCGGAGGCGCGCTGAGGCTGAGGGAAAGCGGTTGCTTTCCCTGGCCTTCGTTCGCGCACCGTCCGGGGGCGTGTCGGGGGGGGCGGGCCAGTGACGTCACATGGCTGGTTCACCCTCATTGGGGGAACCGCTCATGTGACCGGCCCTGCGCTCCCGTGAGCGCTCAAACTAGAAATTTGGTAAGACCTACGCCTCTGCACGCCTGCGGACTCGTGCGCGAGCCCCTGCTAAAGCCGCTCTCATTGCGGCTGCAGGGGTTCACTGACAAGCGCTCCTCAGCACGGGTCAGCGCCTAATCGCTGACCCTGGACTCAGCCTTATTGTATATTGGACCACATGGCGACGTCTCAGGGGGCAGCTGTCTCGTGGTATGGTATACTGTAGCTTACGTTTCAAAAGCTGAACACATTTCTCTCAAGGATCTCGGGCACATCAGAGGAAACCCGGCAGCCGTGCACCTTGAGTGAAAAGCGAGTAATGCTGAAAGATGATGTAAGAGTCATGTGGAAATCAACAATCCAGAGAGCATCTCACGTTGAACAGGGCGTTGAAAGTATATCCAGACAACTGGATCGGATCAAACCAATCCTAGCTGGAGAGCAATAATCTCCATCAAACTCCGTGTTTCGTGGCACTCTGCCACTTAATCAGGGAATACTTTGCCCTATTCAACCGGAGATGCTCTCTGGATTGTTCAATTCCACCCGACGCTTCCATCATCTTTGAGCGTCCCCGCTTTTACTCGAGGTGCGTGACTGCCGGGTTTTCTCTGATGGCGTCCCACACAGGGTGCAGTACCTTGGGGAGATCCTCAAGATTGGCTTTTGAAACTTAAGCTTTACCATGCCACGATGCATCTTGGAGGAGGGAGTCAAGTGTCCCCAGGGACACCACCACCACTGTGGTCCAATATACGACCATCTTGCTTTCAATTTCCTTTTTGTTTGTGCGATGCTTACCCCCTTTTTACTAATCATTTGAATATAACATACTTACTTCACTGTGAGTTGTGCAGTCTTTTTGTGTTTATATTACATGTGAGCCTCTCCATTGTCCATGTCCCATACTCTAGTAGTTCAGATTTCTAAATGAGTGGTATTGACTTGTTAATAGAATAGTGGGGTGGCACCGCTCGCTGCGTTTAACAAGTGTAAGATCAATGATTTCTCAGACACTGTTTTAATGCAGTGTTGTCACTTTTCTGCAAAAGGTGCATTAAAACAGCACGCTTTGCATCTCTACTGTCCAATAAAGCATTAATGCAGACAGACACAAACATATGCTGTTCAAGTGGTCATCATTATAACAGCTGGTATGGTCTTACACCTTCGTACAATCAGTTTATTATTTTTTTATTCTCTTTAACGCCCAATAATCATTAGGGTTTGTGATCTATATCTATAAATCCCACAAGCTGAGCCACAAATGGATGAACTGGGCTAGCTGAGAATGTCTTATGGAATAGCACCGCTTTGTTGATAGAGGCCACTTATCAGCAGTCAATAAAAGCATACCAAATGTGCAAAGCTGATGCACAAGTACAGTCATTTGAAAATTGAAACTAAAGGTTTAGCAATAACATGCAGTGCACTGTGAAACAGAATTGCACTCTGCATTTTTTAATGGAGAAGATTTGAACAATATTTAAGGAACCTCTTCTGTTTTAATGTCAGGATTTGCAGAACTATTAAAAAAAACAGCAATATGGTAGTTTTCAATTGTATTATTTTTATTCTTTTATTTTTTTACTAGCATCTCTGGTACTGAATGGGCTAAAATCTCTGTTTACTAAAATAACCTGCAGGTCCACAGGAGAAACAGGCAATAATATCAGAATACCTATTTTCGTCAAATAGGGGTAATGCAATATAACAAAAAACCCATTCAAGTCACTGTGATCAGCAGCTTCAGAGTACATTGCATTACCCAATAGTGTAATATCTCATTACCAGCAGTCATATAGCAAATACATACGCTACCCCTCATTTGACTGGTGACTTAAATATGATTTTATAGATTTTGGACTAAAAAAATATATATAATATAAACCACTGGATGCTCATTGTCTACACAGCTCTAGGAGAATATTTATATTTTTAGATTTTTACAGCTCAGCATGTCTACAGTTACATTTCTGTCAACTTTTTGTAGGACTCCTTGCATCAATATAATTGTTGAAATATGTTAATTGCTGGTCTGTCTGATCTCCAGCAGTAAATCAGTGACACCAATAAGAGGTCCAATAAACGTGCCAGGCAGATCTTTAGAGTTTGAAGCAAGTCAAATAATACTAAACAGGGTATTTCAAAGTCAAACAATACTGTCAGCAGCAACGAGGAGCCTAAACATGTGCCTGTGTTCTCAGCACTTAATTGTTAAGTAAGTTGATAAAAGTCGTGTGGTGTGGAGCCTAAAAGGGGGTTGCCTTTGAATAAATGCATGCGAGACTGTGCCTGGCACTGCAGGTGTAGGGCTGACAGTGAATGCCTGGTACATGATGGTATATCAGTGCTATGCTCAGGCATTACTGGAAGTCAATGTATTCAGCTCTGTAGTAGACACTGAAGGGTGCATGCAATGATGTCTCACTGTGTATCTGGCAGT